>NC_049217.1:30507920-30570420 GCF_013347855.1 Anguilla anguilla | reverse complement strand
AGCGTGAAAGTCCCATGCGTGCTTCCCCACAGCGTGCTTCCCCACAGCGTGCTTCCCCACAGCGTGCTGAGGAACGAGCACTTCCCCACAGCGTGCTTCCCCACAGCGTGCTGAGGAACGAGCACTTCCCCACAGCGTGCTTCCCCACAGCGTGCTTCCTCACAGCGTGCTGAGGAACGAGCACTTCCCCACAGCGTGCTTCCCCACAGCGTGCTGAGGAACGAGCACTTCCCCACAGCGTGCTTCCCCACAGCGTGCTTCCTCACAGCGCCCTGCCAACATGCCACAGACGAGCGTAAGCAGAGGTCAGAGGTTAAGGAATGGCGCCGTCGCCAGTGGATGCTGGGGCCCAGCGGCAGGATGTCCCTTGGCGGTTTCTGCTCATCGCTGCAGAACTCCAGGGTTGTGCATTGTACGAGAGAACAGCGAGCAGAGGGCACAGAAACGCACCCACACAGCGCACACGCACACGCACACACACATTACACACACACACGCACACACACACACAGTGCACACGCACACACACATTACACACACACACACACACTCTCTCTCACACATGCACGCACGCACGCACGCACGCTCACACACGCGCGCACACACACACACACACACACAGCGCACAGGGTACAGGTTTGCCTGCAGGAGTGAAACTGGCACATTTAAAATATCAGTCACATCCGTTGCGGTGCCACAAGGGCACTTTGGTTGCAGTTGGCTCCTCTTGCCCTCAGATGGGGATTTTTCTGTTACATGAACAGTTACAAGCGTGTCACATGGGGATTTTTCTGTTACATGAACAGTTATAAGCGTGTCAGTCATCTCTCTAGAAAGGCTGGGGATGGGACTGGGTCTTCTGGCTGGGCCTTAAATTCACACACATGCAGCAGGTAAGCGCTTATAACGTAACGCGAAAATGTGGAGCTCGTGCCTGCTTACTTACAATAATAATATTAATAATAGTAAGCCAGTTTAAATATTTTTGTTCTAGAAATAAGGGTACAAATGGTTATGATTATGGCCATTATGATACGGCTTGTTTTTTCAGCGCGATATTTAAACTCAGCTTATATCAGTGGAGTCCCCTGTAGCACACAGCGTGGCAGTAGCACTGTAGTACGGTGCACCATCATATCAGACCTGTTCTTGTGACATCACTGGGGACAATGCCCCGCTCACCATCTAAAACATCACCCAGGAAAAGCCCTTCAGTCCCAAAAAAAAAAGAGATGAGCACAGCGACGTCAGCGTGCTCTCTGACCAGCAGAACCGGTTGTGTGGTGTGAGCGCACTGCAGGGCTGCACTCCATTCTCTCTCTCTGATGAGGAAAAAAAGGCAGAACAAACAGGCTCCATTTCCCATGAAATACCCCATTAGTACTGAAATGAGCTTGTGAGAGGAGCGGCCGCGATGTAGCAAGCGCGGGCTCTGCGACTCCTCAGCCTGTCTGCGTTGCAGGAATGCAGGCTGCATTATCTACCCTTTATTTTATTTATTTTTTTTGCAGAGTCAGCAAAAAGCAGCCAACGTGTCGCAACGCAGGCGTTTCTGCGTGCTTGGCTTTTTAAAGCAACGCGTACTTTAGCACAGGCGGATTCTTCGCGTCGGGGGGGGGGGGGGGGTGCTTTAAAAGATCAGCTTCAGCAGTAACGGGCTGGTCTGTCTGGCAACCCGAGGGCCGGTGTTTGGCACAAAGTGCCTCGATCTCACCGCCTCTGCATTCTGGCTTGAATTCTGACGCTCACACAAACTGTTTCTCCCTCCATCTCTCTCTCTCAAAACACACACACACACACACACACACACACCGCACACCGCACACCGCACACGCACACGCACACGCACACGCACATGCACACACACACACACACAGTGAATAAACACTCACATCACTGACCACATACAAACACACACAGACAGACACATACACACACACAGACAGACACACTGACAGACACAAACAGACATACAGCACATAAACAGAGAGCCCAAACTGGAGGAATAAACCGAGAGCTATGCGGTAGAACCCAGCAAGCGTCTAACAGTCCCACAGCACAGGCGTTCTGCACACTGTCTGCCTTACAGACAGGCTGAGCACAGGCTGCACAGGCGTTCTGCACACTGATTGCCCTACAGACAAGCTGAGCACAGGCTGCACAGGCGTTCTGCATACTGTCTGCACTACAGACAGGCTGAGCACAGGCATTCTGCACACTGCCTGCACTACAGACAGGCTGAGCACAGGCTGCCTACGCCAGACTGACCCAGATGCATTATGTAAACCAGCAATGCTGCGTACCCCACAGCCAGGCTGTGCAGAAACACGCTGATATCACACACAGATGAGAGGACACATGTGAGCCTTTAAAACATTCACCAGCCTCCCTGTCCTTCACATTACCCACTCACACTCCCCCCTCAGAACACCCCGGAAATCAGACTGACACAGCGCGTGGCCACTCTTTAAAGACTTCTTCCTTTTAAAAGCGTAAATAATTCACTGCGTGGTGAGGGAGTGCTCTACAGCGGCGAAGAGGAGGAAGACGGTCGGTACGAGACAATGTAAAACGCAGATTTGATTCAGAAAGAGCCGTAGGTATCGATGGACAAGTCCCATCTCCGCCTGGACTGTGCATTACTTGATAAACCACAAATGCTCACATTTTAAAGAAATTAATCTGATGATGCAAAGGCAATAAAAACTTTTTTTTTTTTAAAAAGCTCAGGCCCTTTAAAAATGGATGAACAGGCAGAAGACAGCGGTGGTCCAACAGCGAGCGAGAGCAATGAGGAAACGGGTGCTCAAACACCATCTCACCGTTATGGGCAGCACTGCCGTGTAGTGATATAGGAGAGCTGTGCCCGCAGCTCAAGAGGTTGCGGGTTTTATTCCCCGAAGGGGGGTACAGTCGCTGTACCTGAACCAGCCGACCTGATCTGCTTCGGCACACACCCCATCTTCACATGGACTATGAACAGAACGCAGACCTGCCAAAGAGCACCTGTGAGCCAAACAGGGCGGCAGTGTAGCACAGTGGGTAAGGAACTGGGCTTGTAACCGAAAGGTCGCAGGTTCGATTCCCGGGTAAGGACACTGCCGTTGTACCCTTGAGCAAGATACTTAACCGAAGTTGCTTCAGTATATATCCAGCTGTATAAATGGATACAATGTAAAATGCTATGTAAAAGTTGTGTAAGTTGCTCTGGATAAGAGCGTCTGCTAAATGCCTGTAATGTAATGTAAAAACACAGGGGATGAAAGAGCTGGGGCTGCCTCACGGGCCTCTGAGCCCCGCCCTTAGAGGCCTTCCCCTGAACCGCCTCACTGTCCACCTCACAATGGAGTCCGTAACCATGACGACAGCCTCCGTTCCCCAAAGCTCAGTCCCTCTCCTCACAGTTATGAGCGGGACAGCTGAGGCGACCCTGGAGATACCGCCACGTGTGTGTGGGCCGGTACCGTGAGCCCGGACCCAGGCGGCCGGGCCCGTCTGGAAACACGCGCGCGGTGGATCTGTTCAAACAGGCAGCGCTTCCAAACGGCCCAGCGTGCAAAACGAATCATCAGCCGCCGCTTCACATGACAAACACAACGTCAGAAAAAACGCGTTTCATCCGCGGGGGAGAAACGAGCGGCAGGTAGAAGCCCCGCAGTTTTGCTCTGGACCTGCAGAACGAGCGTTAGAGCTGGCAGGACACCCACAGCACACGCTCTGGACCTGCAGAACGAGCGTTAGAGCTGGCAGGATACCCACAGCAGGATACCCACAGCACACGCTCTGCTTTTAAAGTGGGGGGGGGGGGGGCAGATCCGCATGACACACATTCCAGACTGTCGACTAGTTGCGGTCTGAAACAGGCGAATCGTTTCTGTACCGTTTGCTGTAGGCCACCGCTAATAAAAACACGACAGCCAGGTCCACAAAGGCTGGTCTGACCCACCCAGTCCCCCTAAACCCGCCCCGTCCAATCCGGGGCGCCCCCAAACCCCCAGCCCCCCAGCAGGGTGAGCGCACCGCAGAGGCACTTCTGCTGCAGCCGCACCAGGGAAACCCAGAGAGAGCACGCCTTAACCATTTCCTCTGAAAACACACTTCTGCTCTCATCACAGTGCTCACCGAGCGACGCAACGGGCTACTCTTCTCCTCAGCGCACGCAGGCGAGGTCAGAAGCACACTTCCCGCACATCTTCCACAGAAGTGGGCAGAGCTGAGGCCCGGCTCTTCCCCTTTCTGGGTTAAATTAGACTCTTCTGGGGCTGCTGATGCAGTGACCTCAGTTCTTGGAAAAATGTCACGTGCCTAGAGGCGGATTTGCAGCTCTGTCAAACGCCTTTTTTAAGGTTCATTTCAGATCGAGAGAATCTGTCTCTTCCTCTTAAACACAAAAATATTTGTAGCTCTGTCAAGCGCAAACCTGAAAAAATTAAAAGGTTTATTTCCGGCCAAGAAAAAAATAGGGGAACTTCCGCTTCGTTTCGCAATGTTTAAAAAAAATGAACTGAGGTCTGAACATCAGCTTACATCAGTATCACATGAGCATAAGCTCCTCCCCCAGTCACCATCCCCACCCCCGCTCACCCGGATAATAAAGTGATTTTGTGCTTTTAGTGCGCTGTCTGTGCGAAAAGTAATAAAGTTTTTTCCCTTTTGAATTCACAGCCTCAAACATGCCACTTTCTGTGTGTGTGTGTGTTTTTTTTCTTGGTGTGTGTGTGTGTGGGGGGGGGGGGGGGGGGATATTGATGAACTCCTCTTCATTGCTCCCACTTATTAAACTATTTTACAAACAACCTTTCAGCCTCCAGGCCTTCACCAAGCCAGATATGCATGAGTTAACTCCAGGCCCTAGCGACAGCACTGTTGGCCATGACATCACTTCCTGGAATAGGGTGCAGATAAACAGAATCAGCGTTTTTATAATACGCATGGGTTTCTATGGCACTATGAAGGTGAAATCCAGCATCCGCATTTGCTCCAAACGGAGAGCAGCGCTAAGCTGGTTGCCATGGGAAGATGCTGCTGGTTTTGCGGAGCGCCGGGCACCAGCACAGACTGGCAGGCCGTGTAGCAGCAGTGTAGCATAATGATAATGGGTAAGGAACTGCTCTTGTAACTTACAGGTCACAGGTTCGATTCAAAGGGTACCTTTGAGCAAGGTACTTAACCTGCATTGCTTTAGCATATGTCCAGGTGTGTAAATGGATGCAGTGTAAATGCTGTGTATAAGGTTGTGTAAGTCGCCCTGGATAAGAGCGTCCGCTAAATGCCTGTAAAGTAATGTAATGTAATGAGACGTAAGTGGAGCAGAGCTGTTCTTCAGTTTTCAGTTTTATTTAGTTTAGTCAATTCCGTGGCACCGGTGCAAAATGCCATGTCCCTCCTCTCACCGGTACGTTTCGCAGTGTTAAAAGCGACGCACGCGTTAATCGCACTGATGTGTGAGCACAGGGTCAGGCTAACTCAGCCCTCAGCCCTGCCGCTGCGCACCCTGACCCATCTCAGCGGTTTGGAGGCGGTACAGGTGTCAGCCGCCTCCCCTCCAGCCTGGGACAGAGTGGTTTCCGGCCCCAAAGCGGACGCCCGCCCCCCCCCCATTTACCGGAATATGTGGTTACTGTCTAAACATGGTCTCTGGCAATGGTCAGCTAGTTCTGAACCCTGCAGCTGACCTCATGCAAGCAGATCTGTGATGTTAATGGCAGCCAGTGAAGTTTACATCTGAGGCCAACACCATCCCCGGGGCCTCAGGCCATCGTGCGGAAGGCAAACCAAGGAGGAATCCGCCATTCTTAAACCAGATTACTTCATAATAGTCACCATTACGACTGTCAGTTCACCAGACATCCAACTACAGGGATGAAACCGACTGGAGTCAAATCCCCCACATCTGCACACAAAAACACACTGTGCGTTCTCCCCTCCAACAGCCTCTAACAGACTGCAGCCATTTCAGATTTTATTAAAAAGATGAATGACAATGAGTGAAAATGAAATTTTAAAAAAATAAGTAAATAACCTTACAGCTTTTGAAAAGGAAGCGTTACCATCCTTCGTTAGACGTGCGATAAGATCTTTGAAACTTTCCTTGAAACCACCTGACAAGCACTTTCTTTAACGTGCCCAGAAGCAGACATGCACTGCGGCAAAATCTGAACGTCAACTTGCTCCAAAAAGTTCATTATTTGGACCACAGTCGGGCTGAAAGCTGAAGCTGAAAGTCAGATTTCAGTAAAAAAAAAAAAAAAAACTACAATAGCGCAAGTTCAAATGAAATGAAAACCTACGATAAAAATAAAAAAAGGAACTGTTTTTATTAAATTCCGCAGTCACACTGTTCTGAAGCAGGAAGCTTGTGCCCATTTCAGACTTTAGGACAGCAGCCTACCGGGATGCACTTGTAAGACTTGCACATAATAATAATAACACCCCGATGACACCAAAAATTGTACCGTCCTGTTTTAGTAGCAGCGTGACTATATGCAATTCAAGCTTTCAAAGTGCACCCCACACAGCCCGACGCTGTGCGACTACTGTTAGATACGGAAACGAGAATCAATTACATGCACAATCATTAAAGCACTCTGAACGCCGCGTGTCCGACAAGAGAATAAAAACGGAGCGGGGTCATCAACATCAGTTAATTTCATTTCAAGCAATAACCGTCATCATGGCATTTATTGCATGGACGTAATTAAATCACGTGAAGCACAGGCTTACTGAGATAAGAGCACACACATTGTTAAGAAAAGCCAACGGCTTACAAATTAGGAATACGCTAAACAGTTTGAATAGGTTCGGCACTTTTTTTGTTTGCCTCTCCTTAAATCGTGAAATAATATTTACCTTTAGGACTTCTCCACGTTTGAAACTTAGCTCGTCGTCTGCAGTTGCTTTAAAATCGTATTTGGCAATGGCCTCCATAGTGTGGGATTTTGAACACCTGCGCGCCTCTGTGGAACAGGTACTGGGAATGCGTACAGTGTTGTGCAGCGGTTTATTCCTTGGTGAGCGGAGACGAAGACGCTATATAAAAAGTAGCAACAACAAATCCAGAATCCCACGGTCGTTTTCTCAGAGTCCTTCCTCCCGTCGGCAAGCCGTTCCTCGGCGGCTAGATCCTCATATAACGGTTGCAATCAGGTACCTGAAAATAAAAAAAGAATCTTCATAAATAAACCCAGGCTTCATAAATCACAAGCTACAAAAGTAGATGTAAAACTTTGATGGACCGCGCCTCGACAAACGCCTGGCATTGAAAGGTAATGCGCTTCAAAAGAGGAAGGAAATGATACGGCAGACATTTCTAGTATCTAGCCGAGTTTGCACACAGAATACCCAATCAGAAGAGGAAAAGGTGCCTTTGTCCAATGAGACGGCAAAGAAAAACACAAAGCCAACCACATTTAAACAGCCAATCCTTCATGCAATAATCGAACAGTATTTGACAGCTTGGAATATTAGCATTTAGGAACTAGCAACATTATTAGAGCTCACGTAAGAAATCTTGTATTTAAACCTACAGCTCTTGAAAAAATTAAGAGACCACCTCATATTTTGTTCAACCCTTCCTAAACGAAGACACCGTTGTTTTTTAAATATTTATTTAGTGTTATAACCTTGTTTAGTTTACATTATATAATTTACAACAACGTTGTGCTTTTAGTATTTTGACCACTCGCTATTTTCAGTAAATGGGGCCTACATGATTTGAATGACAATATTTGTGTGTTAATATCAAATGTGGTCAATAGTTTATGAAAGAATATCAAGTTAGATTTTATAAACACATACCAGAAACTGTGAAAGTGAAAAATAAATGTTGTCTCAATTTTTCCAGAGCTGTACACTCGAACCCCAGTGAGAAAAAGATATTCCAGCAAAAACTCAACTTCTGATGTCTTCTTTAAAAGAATATAGGTGTACAAACAGGGGTTCCGCCATATGTTGCGTTAGACGTAGCAAACAACTCAAATACAGAAGAAAGTCTATATTTTGTTACTACTTACAGATACCTAAATATTTAAGTCGACAAACCATTCTAAACACAGCATAGTTGTTTCGGCCATTGTCTCCGACCTGACACTGGCAAAATATCTCATAAGGTAGCTACCCATTTTCCAGATGCTAGCTAGTCGTTCCCTCAGACGTTAAAGGGATTAATGTATTAACGACAGATTAATATTTTCGGCTTGGCAATAGATAGCTCTATGTAATTAAGTGTTTCCAATAGAGCATCAACGCGTCCTTGGGTTCTGTTCCAGATGTCATGTTAAAACGGAGGGTTCTGAAGAAAGGCACGGGACAGTGTTTGAAGTGGTGAAAGCGTATAACGTTAACATTAGCTAGCTAACGTCAGAAAAAATTGGCTACATAGCCTACCGTTTTTCCGCCGTTCTAAACAAGTCACAATCAGCTGCACTGTTAGCTAACGTTATTTTATTTTACAGCCAGAAAGCAAATAAAAGTTATATAAACAGTCAATCTAATTTCGCCAAAACGAATAACTTAGACTTGTCTATCATCATTCACTCTAATGAGCCGTAGCTAACTTGGAACTAGCTAGCTACAGAGTTCTTTTCTAGATTATTCTGTTGTTATGCTAACAAGCTGTATTGTGTAGCTAGCTATCCAACTCACGGGTTTTACACACGTTTACAGGTCCGAAATCACACTATTCTTGGTAGTTAGTTCTAGTTCTAACTTCAAGTTAATGGCTAGCGTTAATTCAAGTAAAGTCGACTGCTAGTAAAAGTATCTTATGAACGTACCTAAATTGCTAGTTAACGTTAGCTAGCTGACCAAAGTAAACCCTAAATTCTGATAGCAATCACCTCAACGCTAAGGTTTTTCCAATTTGGTAAACAATGATGTGGATGTCATCGAAGACGGAGATGATTATTTATTTTTGGCTAACGTTAGATAGCTCCGAACCGCCAACAGGCAGCTTTAGTGACCCAAGTTCCCAGTGCCAGGTTGGCTGGGTGGCTAGCTTGACTGTGTGATTTATCAACGTGGACCTCTCTGTTCTCAACATACACTCTTGTTACATAGTGCAAGATACTTTTGTCATTTAGCTCTAGCGACGCTTTAATCTGCTTTTTTAAAAACTAATAATACTTAAGTCTGAACAGACGCTAGCTTCTTCAAAAAAACCGAGACAAGGAGGCCTTCAAGCCGAGAAACGACAAAAACATTTTCCTCTACAAGCTAGCTCGCTAACGTTCGCTGACTGACGTTAGGAAGCAGTGTTAGCTAGCTAGCGAATGTAAACAAGGCAACAACTCACCCTTTTGCTTAGTAGGAATAGTTCAGGTTAGACTCTCGGGTTTGCTGCACCTAAACCTTATATCTTGCTTTTAGCGTGTGTATATGAGCCTCTATGGCTATTATCTATCCCTTTCTTTTAAAATTCTATATTTTATTTCCGCTTCCTTCCAGATGCAGCCTGCTAGCTGCACCCACAGCTGCTCCTATCGTCCGCTGGTCGGACTAAATCTCGCGACACTTTCCCAAATTGCGCGATAATTCAGAAACTTCCAGACCTGTCCTATTCGCTCTGTGACCCAGGCAGACACAGGACATCAGTGGAAACGTACGATTAAAACGTAATACGTTATGATCCAGGTTTAACGTCTTGGTACCAAGGCCGAAATTGCCTCGTACCCTTTACACTTGAGATGACTCTGTTACTGAGAGTATATGAAACCAACTATTATCAATATACAGTGTTATGTTACCACATACATACTTACCACAAAACAAATACTTTTAGGTACTTATTGTTAAGTCTTGGCTCACTGATTATTTCCCAAATGAATAAACGTCCATACTTTAAATATATTCAATAGATATTGTAACGTTCTCCCAAGAAGCCACGTGCGTTCCCCAGTAATATCGTGAATACCAAAACATTAGCAGAACAGGGAGAAGAGCGACATCCTGCGGTAATTTGGAATAACAACATGACAGCAACATTCAGTCTCCAACGATCTGCCCCCTGTAAAAGACAGAATGTCACTGGCTGTGCCGGTTGAGCACTGTATGCACCAAGCAGAGTGACATTTAGTAAATGTATATCAGCACACCTCCAGAGACTTTGTTTTGTACTTTCCTGTCATTTGGCAGACGTTTTTGTCCAGGGGAACTTGGAAGGCAAGCGCAAGTGTAAAGATCACGGATTTGACCATGCAGTAACACTTCAATTCCCAAGACTACAGTCTCAAGAGAGACAGCAACTGCAAAAAATTGCAGAATTAGATCTCGTTGCTTCCCCACGGAACATTAAAATAAGTTATACGAACAAGAGCAAACCAAATGAGCATTAAGAATGCATTCAATGAACGAGAGCAGGCACAGTGATTGGTTGGAATGAAAACCCGCCTACTCTCGGCCCTCCATGGCCAATGACGGGGCACCACTGGTGCAGAGCATCTAGAAAGAGGAGCTACAGATTTTGAAACAGGTCCCCAGCAATCTGACCACTAACTCCAGAAATTTTTAATTTGTGACTTAATTCTAGAGTTGGCTTGAATTGTCGCATTCAATTTGACCGTCACCTACACAGCAACACGTTCAGTGTTGAATCCACTCGCACAGTGTACATATGGTCCCAGTTAGACTCACATGTGCTCCGTAAGAATTGAATTAACACGGGATATTTTAACATATGCATATAGATCATTGTTTGTCTGAAATACTGAATGGCCACTGTCTTGTTAGTATAGCACATCCCCAGAAGATGAGTGACATTTACGTTAACACGGTCAGGCTCGTAGCACTGTACAGTTATGAGACAGGTAAGTAAGGCTATTGCCATGGCAACATATGTCCATTGTTCCCCACACCTTTCACCCATGCAGCAAAATGTATTTCACGTCATCATATATACACATGTACCACGGGACTGTTTCCTGACAGAATTAAATATAACGAGCAGACGCTCGTTAGGCAGACTCTGCCGGAAAATGATCCCTGACGCCACTAAAGTCAAGTTTGAAAAAAAACTATCCTCCTTTCATAAGCCTGCTTAATGCCACGTCCATTTTCAGTTCTGTAAGAACACAGATCCCTTTGATCTAGGTTCTAAGACTCACTAATTATGTCAGCTCAAACCTCTCCTGCCTATTGTGTAAATGCACAAATCCAGACACACATTCATCACGAGAAGTGAAAACTCCCTGACCCATTTCTCCATTTTCTCATTCTGTATAACACAAATCTTTCTTTTTGATAAAGAAAGTGCTCATGATTAAAAAAACGTAAGATTGTTAATGTAAGATGCTAATTAAGATAAATCATTGCATAAAAGATAAGGTTGATTAATGGCCAAATGAATCCCTTCTACAAATTATATAATAATTATACCTTTTATATAATGTGCTATGAAGTACGAAATGAGTATTGTACCTAATCGAACCTGTGTTTTGTAGTTGTTCCGATGACCTTGATATGCAATTTTGTACGTCACTTTGGATAAAAGCATCTGCTAAATAAATGTAATGTAATGAAGTGATAATTACAGCTCAATAATATGACATAGATGAAAACAACCTCATTGCACAGAGCATAAATAACCTCCCTTGTCAAAATCCAAAATGGTACCCTATTGGTTGAGGTCCTATGAGCCTGACCATGATCCATTTCAGTAAAGCTAGGCTCCAGGATTACCTTCCCCCGAATGTCTAAAGTTTGAATAAAATCATAATAAATGCAAGGTACTGCAAACCCTGAAATCAGAACTAAATGGATAAAAATGAATACATGAATAAATAAATGAATAATTTCTTAGTGTTTCTAAGATGCTGAGGCACAGTTAATTAAATTGTGGTCCATAATAACATGAAGCAGCAGGGTGGATATCAGCCAACTCCTGTCATGATTAGAGAACTGGACATAAAGGTTGCAGGTTTGATTTCCAGGAATCACGCCCACGAGCAAGGAGCTTAACCTGATTGGCCTAATTAATTACACATAGAGGTAGAATGTCAGTGATTAATAAACTCGGTCTTTAAGGACACCTCCAACAGGCTGGTTTTGCTACAATGATATGTGCATGTAAATATAAAATGGCGAAATAAAAACACCCTGTAAAATTACGAAGTTTTGCAAGCTGGACCAATAGGAATTTACAAACAGTTGATGTTATACAACTTTTGAAGATGGAGCTATTATATCCATATTGCGCATACAGAAGAATGGCTTTGATTATGTGGGCTTAAGGCTTATGGTTCATTAGATGGCTGAACTGTTTTCCCCAGCTATACGAAATAATTACGGATAACAAGCGCATGCAGATGTGATTTATCTCAAGGCGAAAACGTGCCTTGCCGCCTTTTGCCTGTGGATGGCTCAGGTTTTCATATTCATTAAGTGTACGTGCCTTGCATCTTGACTTTACTACTATTCGTATTACTTCTTAGCGTTTAAAATAACTTCGCTGCACTTTAAAAAACAGACTTTAAAACCTGATAAATACACAGCCACCACACGCAAAGATGTAAAAGAATGGCACGAGCATGTATCACGAGATACGGCAACCGAAAGCTGAATAACGGAGAAGGTTTAGCGCTGTCTTACAGTTTATCCTGGAAGCCACAATTGGGTAATGCTAACTTCTTCCATATTTCCGACGCGAAGGCTGTCAGTACTGTGTCACAGGCTTGCTCTTCGGTCAGCTTCTCTCGGCTGCTCCGAAGTGTGCAAGACGCAGATTCTGGCTGCGTTCCGTTTGGAAACATCCGCGAGAGCCGCCGCTTTCATGTCGCTCTGTCCGTGCAAATGTTCAGGAAAATTAAGTCGACGGTTATAATTTTGTATAGGTCAAATGGGCACGTGCAGTCTGTCAAGATAACTCGAAACGGAAGCTTTTGAAAGTGAAATGACTTTAAACAAACCGAAGAACAGAGGATGTCAGTCAGACCACAGAGACTGGGGCATAATTTACCAACTTTACATTAATATAAAAATATATTCATATTGGGTCCGATAAACTATTTTTGAAAATATGCACTGTTTGGACTGAGAAGCATCAGGTCAGTAGCCTATATTAATGCTGCAGCTTACAGTGTTTCATGTTGTCGACATAAGCTACATATATTTTTCTTGCGTACATTCTTGAGTGGCGTAGCCTACATTTCATATGCATATTATGTAAAACTATGAATTAATAGTGCACTATGGTTACGCAAATATCCCTGAAGTAAATCCCAGGTCCAAGCAGGCTCTCGACTGAAAACAATTCTCGCCACGAATACATTGTTGAGAACGGCCTGTTAAATTAATGTTATTGGCCATTATTTATGTGAAATGCACTGGGAACAACAGGTCCTACTGTATTCCTGCCCTAATTCTGCGATAATGTCTATATTCTCTCACACTAGATTACCAGCTTTTTCATATTGGAAAAACGTTTCATAACGCGTCCTCTTTATGAAACAGAGTAATTTTGTGGGTGCGAATAACATGTCGACTGACAACGCTACACTTCCCTTCTTCAACTCGTCAAGAAACCCAGCCGGTAAGTGCTCATTTCTGAAAACCTTAAACGCGACTTTATTGATGAATTAATCGCAAGAATCAAGAAAAGTGGTTTATGAGAGAAAGGTTTTATGAACTCACAATACAGAGTGCCGATCGAAGTAAAATGGGCTGCTGTACGTGGAAACCTGGGTGCTGGTTGCGCAACTTCAGATTTGACTTAAAAAAATACCTTTATTTAAGCGGGAAATGCAGTAAAAGGTAAAAAAAAAAAAAAATGAAACAGAAAATTGTGTCAGTTTGGTTGTTTTCCCTCTGTACTAATCACATTTGTATTTTAAAAGAATTGCTATGAGGCAAAATTCGCAATGTTTGCGTTTATTTCATGTGGTTTTTAAACTATATTACAAAAAATACCATTCAAATTAGGCAAGTGTCCTTTTTACAACTCAGCATAAGTATTGGGACAAAATGACCATCAGCTGGTTCAAATGTCATAGGTTTACCATATTACTCAATTTACTCAATTTATAAATAAAAAGCTGTGAGTGTCAGGGCATATACTGTATATCCTTCAGAAACATTTGCTGAGTCTACTTTATTAGTTGAAAGAAACTAGACGCGGAAACTGCAGACGAGGGCCTGAAAACTGAGTATGACAACCAAGAAAACTACAGCGAGGATAAAAGAGAAGAAAAAAAAGAAGAAAAACTAGATGTATTGTAGAATGCTTGTGTATTCCACCGCTCAACAGTGTGGAATGGCCTGAAGGAGAAACTAACTGGTGGAGGACTCAGCAGCGATCAGGCCGTCTGCGGAAGACGCCAGAAAATGATGACAGGATGATCACAAGAAAGCTGTGAGAGCAA
Source organism: Anguilla anguilla (assembly GCF_013347855.1). Taxonomy (NCBI): domain Eukaryota; kingdom Metazoa; phylum Chordata; class Actinopteri; order Anguilliformes; family Anguillidae; genus Anguilla; species Anguilla anguilla. The sequence continues at coordinate 30,556,069 of NC_049217.1, read as the reverse complement.
ATCCTAAATTGTCAGCTGGAGTAATGGCTAGTGATCTCCATATATTGGGTATGAGAGCATGCTCAGGAGATTGGGCACAGAGGACCGGGAGAGGCTCATTACAGAGCCCATACTTCCAGAGGCAAACCTCTCCTCAGCTCCAAGATCAGAAAGGCAGGATTGGAATGAGCAAAAATTAAAAAATGAAACTAAATAAATGATGAGTCTGATGAATTTTGTTTGAAACAAGTGTTGTGGACAGATGAGACAAAATGGTGAATTGTTGTCAGTGTGATGGAAAAGGTGACTGCTCTGGACCCTCGGCATACTGCTTCATCGGTCAAACACAGAGAAGGCGGCGTGATGGCTTGGGTCTGTTGGGGCCGCGTCTGGCACCAGTTCAATGGTCTTTATTGTAGTCTGATCCTTATTGTAGTTTTTGGCGGCACGGCAACAGCGGGGCCAGCTCTACAAACGCGAATGTCTGAGACTGAGTGACTGAGTGAGTGAGTAATGAAGTTACACCATTGGTCGGCCGAGTTATGAACTTGCACCATTGGTCGGCCGGTCCAGCCATATACTAGGTTTTGACCTGGTCTTGTTATGTAACAAGTGATGGCAGCGACAGAATGACAGCGGAAGTGTACAGAAACACACTGCCCACCGATATCCAGGGAAATACACGGAGTACCATGTTTAACGTGTCACTAATCGCAAAACCACGTACGTGATTCACAGATTAGACTGTCCGCATTGTGGGGCATTTTACATTGGCCAACACCCACAGAAGCCTGCAAGACTGCTCAGGGAGGGAGGATTATTCCATTGCTCGGCCCTTTAAGGCACTGCATCTAAGCAACCCTTCCTCGTTACAAGCAACAAGAATTGATCACATCGACGTTTCTATTAGAAAGGTTAACTGCCTCAAATTGCTAAGCAAACGTGAAAATGATTGCATCTACAAATTACAGGCTACTGAACATCTAGGCCTAAATGAAGATTTGGATTTTACATCTTTTTTTTTCTGTGAATTACCTATGTCTAGGACAGTGGTTCTCAAACTCGGTCCTGGGGGACCCCTGTGTATGCTGGTTTTTGTTCCAACCACAGTTGCAATTTTAACAAGCTGTTAATTTTTCTTGATTAGGTGCTTTCATGTTTTAGAGCAGGGGTCCCCCAGTCTTATCCAGAAAGGGTCAGTCTGGGTGTCGGCTTTTGTTTCAACCAAGCAGTATCACACCTAATTCTACTAATCAAGGTGCTTAGCAAACACTCTAGTGTTTGATGTGACCACCATGAGACCTGCAGGGATTTAAACATGTAATTCAATGGCTATCCACCAGGGGTCCCCATAGGCACTCTAAGGCTGTCGTCAGGTGACTATTAATATAATTAAGTTTCTAACTGAAATATTTATAAATGATTAGTTAATGTATTATTGGGAGAGTCAGGAAGGAAATTGAACATGAAAGTGGACGGAAGTTTAAATGCTACGAGAAGCATGCCTTTGAGCTGGTGGTCCTCGCTCCTGGTCCTGGAGAGCCGCTGGCAGGGTCTGCGGCGCCCCTGCAGATATCGACCTGGCGCACGGTACCCCAGAACCCGTCTCAAAGGCCCAAACCAGAGCGAGCTCCCACCCGTCAGCTCGGTCCTGGGCCCTGAAAAATAGCCCCCAGATGCTCAGCTCCCTGACAGAGTCTCTGTCTTCTCCCCTGCCCCAGAAGCCAGCGATGGATCCATCCATCTGGTTATGCTCGGCAGAGACTCTTGCTGTTCAACTCCCAGTCAGACAAATAAAGTTTTCTGTTTCCCTGGGGCTCCGGATTTATCCAGTTATTGAAAGACAAATAGCCTCCGTTCCTGCTAAAGCTAATAGCACCGGAGCAGTTGTCGTCCGTGCCGGTTTACGGATGACGTCCACCTCTGGCGACTGGAGATTCCCGAAGCCCATTTTAAGTCACTTATCCTCCGTGCACTTGAAAGCGAAAGCTATCATCTCCAGCCCTTTAAACCCAACTGCAGAAGGGGAAGCGCAGACGGTTCAGTCCGCCTTCTGTCTGCGAGACGCGCAGAGCCACAGGCATATGTTTTATCAGCAGCTCTCTCAGCTTCTGGGAGTGCCCCGGGACGGTGCGAAAGGGGGCAGCCTTCAGCCAAACAAGAGAGCGCCCCAGACACGCTGTCAAAAGGCCTGGGATGGTGCACTTCAGCCTGACAGCCCGTCTAACTCCAACTTGCTTTTAGATGCGCTTCCTGTTCAGATGGTGATTTCTCGTAGCACTTACCTAAGAGGTGCTGGTGCTAATGTTTTTTGTAATTTAGCCAACAGGCCTGCTGACCTGAATTTAGAGTGTACGCCTAGCCAGCTCAGTGAGTTTTGCAGCACTGACCCGAAAGATCTTTAGGTAACGAAACATTTTTTTAGTTAGCGGTCTAATTATTGACCACAACCTAGATGTTAGCCTGCTGACTGAAGCCTGGTTAGGCACTGATGGTACAGCTTCACTTAGAGTGGCCTCCCCTCCGCATTTTACATTCCCTCAAACTGTAAGACAAAATATGATTGGAGGTGGAGCAGCCAATGGGATAACTGGGATCTCTCTGGGGGTGTTCTCTGCTTTTTAACATCTTGCTGCAGTACTCAGATGTGATGCCCATGTCTTATTTATTGTGCTCCATCACCCACCAAAGTACATAAACTCAGGATTATAAGATTTGCTGAACTCTTATCGACTGTGCATATCACATTTGATAGTCTCTGAGCTCTTCAGTACGACTCATTCTACTGCCAGTGTTTGTCTATGGAGAGTGCATGGCTGTACGCTTGTTTTTATAATAATAATAATAATAATAATAATAATAATAAGAATACACTTTATTTGTATAGCACTTTTCAAAAACAAAGTTACAAAGTGCTTTACACACATAAAAGAAATAAAAGAAGTGCCTGTTTTTATGTGCCTATTAGCGATGTGTGGCTGAAGTAGCCAAACCCACTAATTAAAGGGGTGTCCACGTACATTTGGCCATGTAGTATGTATTTCTGTAGAGTCTGGTAATACTCGCTCAATTTACTGCTTAGCTGCCTGTCTAGCATCACAGTCTGGATGACCGGCTTACTTAAATTAAACAAGGAAAAAAACAGAAGTGCTACTAATTGGCCCAAAAAACACAGAGAGAGAAAATTATCCAGCAAACTTGGTCATCTCGCTCTGCAGAGTAAGCCTGAAGCAGGGAACCTGGGGCTCGTGTTAGATTCTGACCGGAGTTGTAAACCACACATCAGTAATGTTGTCAAGACTGCCTTTTTTCAACTCTGGAACATTGCACGAGTGAGACCATTTCTCCTCATGTTGCATGATGCAAAACAAAATATAATAAATGGACTCATGGGTTTGTTTTTAGCCACTTAGATTATTGTATTGCACTTTAAATTCGGGCTGCCAACAAAGACAACTGACCGACTTCAGCCGGTACAAAATGCTGCTGCCAGAATTTTGACAAAAACAAGGAGGAGAGAGCACATCGCGCCCCTTCTGGCCACAGTACTGGCCACCGGCTCCCCGTTAGCTTTGGGATTGATTTTTACTGTTCCTGTTTGCTTTCCGATTGATTTTTTTTCTGGTTTTTAAAGCCCTTAATGCTTTAGCAGCTGCGTATGTCAGATATTGCCTGTCTGAATATGAGCTCTGATCCCCTAAGGCCTGCTTACTCAGTGTACCCAAAATAAAACACAAAAGACGCGGAGAAGCGGGTTTTTATTCCTGTGTTCCAGGACTGTGGAACACCCTACCATTATAAATCTGACAGGCAAGCTCTGCGAACAGTTTTAAAAAACAACTAAAGACCTATAATGTTTTACCTTGGCTTTTAATTAGAACTGCTCTGAATGGAGTCTGACTCTTTCTTAATTTAATTATTTTTTATCTTGTCTTTGTGACATCTTCTCAATGCTCATTTTAAACTGTTTTTTTCTTCTTATGTAGTTGTTATAAAATACGACTTCATTTGACACATTTGATTACACAGTTAAATCAGGTCAGCTGGTTTCCTGGACCTGAATTAGTCCCTGATCTGGAGGAAAAAACAAAAGCCACAAGGCTCTGTGGCTCTCTAGGACCAGGATTGAGTATCACTGCAGTAAAAAGAAAAATGCATCCATATAAAGCCGGCATGTCCAGTCTTTTCTGAAAAGGAATGTGGGTTGAGGTTTTTATTTTAGCCCTGCACTAAGACATCTAATTCTACTGCTTATAACAAAACATGTCATGCCCCTGTACCACATTCAAAATTACTGCTGCATGCCCACGGTAGTAAGTAACTGAATTTAGCCTGTGAGTGTCGCTCGCAAACATCACTGTCTGTCATCGTAATTTTATTCATTTCATTTATGTATTTAAATGTATTTATTTATTTTTTAGTATTTGTCATATTGATGCATGATTTGTCATACCTGTGCATTATTCACTTATGTGGAACTTTTTGCAAGACAAATTAATTCCACAGGTGAGCCACACCTCTACCTGTCGATTTAGAGAAAGGTGTTGCTAATTAAGGATCATTGTTTTCCTTCTTAACACCTTTCTGCAGCTTGTTCTGCAGCTCTTGTTTACTCCCTGATAAAGGCCATCTAGCCAAAACGCGTCAGAGTATTTTTATTGTGTCTCTTTTGAACCTGCCACCGCAATAAAGGCGTTTATGAAGTTTATGTGGGAGAGAGTGCCTGGGTTCCACTTTTGCCTTTTAAAATTGGGGGACATGGCTCATTGATGGGCAGTGTTATAATTTAAATTTGTTTTGAACAAAAGTCTTGAAATAAATGCGGACATTCTGAATGTTGCCTCCTGCTCACTGTTTGATTTGAAATACAAATGTAATTTCTACTGAGGAAAAACAATCAATTTTCCACAACTGTCAGAATACTTTTGCATTTAACTGTACATAGTTTGAAATTAAATATAGGGGGAAGGAGTTTAGAGTCAAGTGTATCCAACAACACAATAAAGAAATAAATAATCTGTTGAATTGAAGATGACTGTCCAAATTCAGCACCATCGGCATGAACAGCGGCAGCAGGGAGGATTAATGTGAAACATTCTACATTTAAAGATACTATAAGATTTTTTTAACGATTGGCTTATAACCACTCTAATGTTATCGTTATCTATATCAGGCAACTGGAGCTACTGGGATTTATAACTGTTGCTATCATAAAACTGTTAATGGAGACGTGTCTGTTTTATACATACGGATTGAAAGTATTAATTTTGATCTCTGGATGCCTTGAACCCCCCTCCCCTTCCCCCCTTCCCCCCCCCAGCGGAGCGCTCGGATCCCTACAGCACGGTCCTCATGCCCAGCATCTACGGGATCATCTGCTTCCTGGGCACCGTGGGCAACTGCATGGTCATCTACACCATCGTGAAGAAGAACAAGTTCCGCGCCCAGCAGACGGTGCCCGACATCTTCATCTTCAACCTGTCCATCGCGGACCTCCTCTTCCTGCTGGGCATGCCCTTCCTCATCCACCAGCTGGTGGGCAACGGGTCCTGGCGCTTCGGGGCCACCATGTGCACGCTCATCACCGCGCTCGACTCCAACAGCCAGATCGTCAGCACCTACATCCTGACGGTCATGACGCTGGACCGCTACCTGGCGACGGTGCACCCCATGCGCTTCACCCACGTGCGCACGCCCCGGGCCGCCGGCGCCGCCGTCGGCCTGGTCTGGCTCCTCTCGCTGGTCACCATCGTGCCCGTCTGGACCTACACGGGCCTCATGCCCCTGCGGGACGGCTCGGTGGGCTGCGCCCTGCTGCTGCCCAACGCCGCCACCTACTGGTTCACCCTCTACCAGTTCGTGCTGGCCTTCGCCTTCCCGCTGGCCGTCATCTGCGGCGTCTTCTTCCGGATCCTGCAGAACATGGCGGCCACGGTGGCGCCGCTGCCGCCGCGCAGCCAGAGGGTGCGCACCCGCAAGGTGACGCGCATGGCGGTGGCCATCTGCCTGGCCTTCTTCGTCTGCTGGGCGCCCTACTACATCCTGCAGCTGGCGCACCTGGGCATCCGCAGACCCGGCTTCGCCTTCCTGCTCGCCTACAACGTGGCCATCAGCATGGGCTACGCCAACAGCTGCATCAACCCCTTCCTGTACATCGTGCTGAGCGACACCTTCAAGCGGCAGCTGATCGTGGCCATGCGGCCGGCCCACAAGGCCTCGCGGGTGGCCCCCAGCATGGCGGAGGGCAGCGACAGCCTGCGATTGGCCCCCGAGTGCCCCCCGCGCTCCCAGTCCTCCGGGCAGCTCCTGCACAACCTGCTGCCCGTCACCGTGGCCGTCCAATGACGCGTCTGACCCCCCTCCCCCCCCCCCGCCCCCCCCCCCCGAGGATTGTGAGATCGCAAACGTGGGATTGGAAAGTTCTCTTTTACTGAACGTTCTAAATGCTGATGTCACAATCACTGCTGGTGGCTGAGAGCAGTGGAGTTCTAGAACACCACGGCTTGGAATTTTGTGGAAAAAAAAAGACATTCCAAAAAAAAAACCTACTCTTCTTTTTTTTCTTCTTTTTTATTGTCCATTGTCAGGGAAATTCCTTTTTCTGGGATCAGCCCACAGATGTAAAGACATGAAGACTGAAGAAAACTACATACAAAACAACAAAAACCTAATTTCAAATGACTGTGTGTCAAAAATCAGTAGGGTCGCTGTCATAACTTAAAGTAAATTTAGGCTAATAAAGCTGAAGGTAGTGTAAAATATGTACGACCCACACTCTGCCCTTACAGGTCATGGAGTAACAGCCCTGGGGTGAGGGGTATGGTGGGGGGCTGGGGGGGGCGGGGGGGGGGGGGGGGGGGGTGAAGGGTGGCGGCATTATCCATACCCTAATTTCCCACTCTTCTGCTTTCAAACCTTTCCCAGCTCAGCTGCCAAGATGGCGATGAGCTGTAAAATAGGGACGCTGTGACCGTGACATCCTTATCCTCTCCGCGGCTGCCGGCCGGACCCTCTGAGCCCCGAGAGGAAGCTTCTCCCGAGCGCGTGCCCCTCTCTCTCTGGCCTGGCCTTCCTGATGAAAAAAGTAATTGCAAAGTCTCCACTGAGAGAATCTATGGAGCCAGCGCTTGTTTCATAAGAACACACAGAAAATTCCGGCTGCATGTCTGCTTTTCTGTGGCTCAGGTGCGAAGGACGCTGTTCTCCCCTGCGGGAGCAGGAAGCCGGAGCTGGCACTGCCGTCCTCTTCTGTGATGGCACTGCCCAGCAGATCGAAATTAAGATACCCTTTTATTGTCCCCCCCTGCATGTGACCCGTCCTGGTCGCTCAGGAGCAGCGGGCAGCCGCAGCGCACAGCGCCCGGGGGACCGACGCCAGATCTGAGGCCGGGGCCTTGGTCAAGTTCGACGGCAGGGGTGTACCTAACCTGACACGCGCGTCTTTCGGTGTGGGAGCAAACCGGAGTGCCCGGAGGAAACAGGTGTGTTTGGCACCTCATAATAGTGCATAGTGACGTCTGACTCCCGATATGTCTGACTTTTGGCCACCGTACAAGCCATAACCCTGAACAGTGCCAAACTCTCGGTGCTGTATAGGTACGGGGCATGTTGCCTGCCAAGGCCTAACTAACTGATTTGATTTGATTAAACTAAGCGAGGGAAACCGACTGATCATTGGCTGTCTGAGACGTGCGTGCCTTTTAATCATTGGCTGAAAAGTACGCGCGAGAATGCATCGTTCTGGGTAAATCCACAAACGAATATCCATGAACTATTACGCTATTTTAGACGGTCGAAACATAGTTTTGTTCATTTTTATATGAATTAAACTACTACACAATTTTGGGACGATGGGACCCGCAGTTTTTTTTTTGTTTTTTTTACTGACCGCCCGCTCCCGTCTGCTGTAGGCTAAATTTGACCCGCTACCACACAAATTACTGTGCGTGGGAATCCCAGCGCAGGTCTCTAGTGTTCGGCCTTATGATCCGTTTAGGGTATAACTGAGCAGGCCATTTAGTTGCCTAATTGGCAGAAATCAGTCCTGACTGATGATCGGTGGGTGGAGATGAGAAGGAGGGTAACATGGCGTACTCTGGGGGGGGATCGAAAATCTGGCGAGAAGCAGCATTCTGGATGAGCTCCGACAGGGGAGGCAGGGAGGCCAACGAGGAAGGAGTCTCAGTTTTATCAGAGTTGAGCTTCAACTCAATTCGGTTTTGATTGTATAGCGCTTCCCCCCCCTACCCCCCCCCCCCCCCCCCCCCCCCCGCCCCACACACAGACACACTGCCACAAAGATGCTTTAGAGAGGAAACACAAAATAAAAAAACAGGCCTTGAAACCCCAAAACCTGAACAATCGAGGTTAAAAAACAAAATGGAAAAAAAAAAACTCTCCAGTGAGAAAAACAACACTCAGACACGAAATGGTGGTCAGACAACAATTTTCCAATTTGGACGTTCAGCGGTGTATCAGTGGAAAAGTTGCAGGCTCTCCCATTCTCGTGATTCAAAAGGCGAAACGTCTGTTTTCACGATACACGAAAGCAACTGGAATTTGTATGACAAATAATTCATCAAAGTGATTCATTCTTGTGTACAACTGATCAAAACTGAGCTTTTACCGACCGCTTTATTGGCAACTGGCAACGTGACGCGGCTTTCCATGCACTGCAATCCACAAAGTTCTCTGTTGCCTTGAACCACTTGAGTAGGGCGATTTAATCTGTTCAAGTAATTCACTGGTCTTTTTTCTTTTAAGTGAACATTTTAGTTATTTAAGTTGAGAAAAACACACTTAATTCGTATGGCTGTCACGTAGGCCTACCAGTGTGGCACCTGATTTGAAAAGCTCCGTTTTGGAGAGGATTGTTTGTTCGAGCTCGAAGGTAAATTTTACCGTGAGGATTCTGCTTCTGATGGACACAGGTAGTCCTGCTCGAGCTGAAGGTAGTTCTGTGCCACCCACCTGCTTGCATTCTACTTCTGAGGAATTGCATTTATATTCATTTACATCACTGGAAAAAAAAACCCAAAATGCCTTTTCCTTGCCTGTTATTGATGGAAGCAACGGCATGGTCGCCTCCTCTGAACTGCATGCAAACGAGGACCGTTTATGAGTTTCTCTCATACAAACAGTGTAGTCATTGCTTGATGTGTATGTTTGTCACGTCCTGTGTTTAAGTGGAACGGCGATATTCGTTGTATGGTACCAGACTGCCAATATCAAACAGTTCTTTACCATCAGCAGGCATTGGGAACCAATGCTGCACACTCTCCTCCTCTTATCAAATCAAATCAGATTGTGTTTATATAGCGCGTTTCACAAACAATTGTCACAATACGCTTCACGGACAACCCTGCTCCCCTATGCGCCTCCTGCTCCCTTTGCAACTCCCTGCTCCTCCCTGCTCCCTTTGCAACTCCCTGCTCCTCCCTGCTCCCCTATGTTCCTCCTGCTCCTCGCTGCTCCCCTATCCTCCTCCTGCTCCTCCCTGCTCCCCAATGCTCCTCCCTGCTCCTCCTGCTCCTCCCTGCTCCCCTGTGCTCCTCTTGCTCCTCCCTGCTCCCCTATCCGCCTCTTTGCTCCTCCTGCTCCTTCCTGTTCCCCTATGCTCCTCCTGCTCCCCTATGCTCCTCCCTACTCCCCTATGCTCCTCCTGCTCCTCCCTGTTCCCCTATGCTTCTCCTGCTCCTCCCTGCTCCCCTATGCTCCTCCTTTTCCTCCCTGCTCCCCTATGCTCCTCTTGCTCCTCCCTGCTCCCCTATCCTCCTCTTTGCTCCTCCTGCTCCTCCCTGCTCCCCTATGCTCCTCCTTTTCCTCCCTGCTCCCCAATGCTCCTCCTGCTCCTCCCTGCTCCCCTGTGCTCCTCCTGCTCCTCCCTGCTCCCCTATGCTCCTCTTTGCTCCTCCCTGCTCCTCTTTGCTCCCCTATGCTCCTCCCTGCTCCAACCCTGATCCTCCATGCTCCTCCCTGCTCCTCTATGCCCAGCTCTGATTTGCCTCTTGTGTGTTCCTGACTGACTTTCCTCTTTGGTTGAGACCATATTTGGCCATTCCCTGTACACGAACACTGTGTGATTGGCAGGCAGATGATGTAAACATTTCTGACATCTGAGCAGCATGGGGATGAAGGACCTGTTCCAATAATGATGTATTTTGCTTCTCCTGACTGACATGCTCATGCATTTATGGAACACTCTTCTGTAATGTAACATTCATGTGAACGGGGAAGAAACCGGGTGCCTCTGTGATTTGTAAAACACGTAGAAAAATGAATGGATTGTTTAAATTTGCCCCGTCTTTCTGATTTATTATTATTATATTTTTAACTGAAGGCCACACTTCAAATTAAGCCTTCACAGTGTAGAGCTTTAATCTGGGCAGAATTCCAGTGTCTACTCGTTCACATGAAAGTGTGCCGCATAAGAGATATAACAGTGCAAAGTAAAATAGTGATCAGCGGTATCCAATAACAAAAACTGGGACCTAAATGGAGAAAGATCAGATTTTGCCCAGGAACATGCAATTAAATGTAATAATACAATTTATTTGTAACAATAATGATAATAATGGTCTTCATAAAAACTAATACCAATTATACAGTTACAGCATTATTATAATTGTGATGCTTCTGATGATGGTAGTTCTGATGATGCTGCTGCTGCTGCTGATTATTATTATTATTATTATTATTATTACATGCAATAGGATCTGTGCTATCAGAGTGTGTATATGTGTATTTGACACAGAGCGAACCGTCTATTGTGATCTACATATAATGTATCATATACCTCTTTATGTGTGTGCTGTTAAATGTCAATATATAATCGGGTGTATTAGCTGTGATGGCATGATCTTTATCTTACATAATGGCATATGTATATATGTATGTATGAATGCATATAGGAATGTATGTATTTATGTATTCAATGCGGGTGTGTATAAATGTATGCATTATTTATCTATTTATGTGTTCAATGTGTGTGTGTGCACAAATGTATGCATTATTTATTTAAAAAAACATGTATTGAAATTGTAAACATGAGTTGTGTGCTTTCAAATAGAAACCTTCAAATCATTCATATTCTTTTGGTAACTGCATATTAGTTCAGCAGTTCACTGTTATCACTAGGGAGGTCAAACGCACTGCCTGCAATGTAATCACAGTGGGAGTTCCACACTCAAACATAAAATGGATATCTGGGCTCACTTTAACAAGGAAACAAACAAAACCAGAGTAAACTGAGCTATTAAAGTGCCCTGACAGTTTAGCAATGTTACTTTTTACTTTGGATGTCAAAAATTATTACGCTAATAATGGCTCTGTTTTCGAGCATTTATCTCTGCACTTAAGGCTTTGCCAAAATCAGTGGAGTCATTAAAAGGAATCTGTCCACATTGAAGGCACTATTACACATTTCATCGCAAGAAAAAAACTCACTGTGAAATGTTTTATACGTTAATTTGTAATTATTTATTCCTGCGTAGGTGTCCTAAAAACATTTCACCTGCCAGTTTCCTGTGGGACTTAAGAGTTCTACAGCCATTTCAGAAGCGAAATGCCACCAAAAACAAAAAAAAAAACCGGCACTCACCACTTATTCAAAATAACCCCTGAAGGGATTTTGTTTTGCTGAAATGAAATGTCATTCAAATTGCAGCCAGCCCAAATCTGCACATCATCCTGGTTGTTCAATTCGGATTAGTTTTGCCGGGAAGATGGCCCTATAAAATGTTTTCTGACATGGCTTGACAGCTGAACCTAGATTGAACAACTATATTCTTACATGTATATCTTTGCCAACATCTACAGTGTGGTATAAAGCATTTTAGTTTTACAAATGTTTTTTTTTTTTTTTTTTTTTTTTTTTTTGTAATTGCAGTCAAAAGGACACAGGCACTGCCTTCTGGATTGCGAATCCCCAGCAGCTAGAATAGTATGCCACAGCCAGCTAACCTGCTGCCAGTGTGCATGTGTTCTGGTGGCTACGTCACTGGGAAACCTAGTCTGAACAGCAAGATTTTACTTGTATTTCTTTGCCAAGATTGTGTACAGTGCGGTATAAAGAATTTTTAGTTATAGGAATGGGTGTTTTTTTTTTATTAGGGTGAAAATGGGGACATGAGCCTGGTCAATTTGCTTCCCCAACTGCAATGGAATTTTGAAGCTTGGTTTGAAATTAAGACGTTTTGGCACGTATTGCGTTTTTTTTAGTACATATTTAATTAATTGTTGCATCCCTTAACAATATATATGAGTAAATGGGTCCGGTATATTCATTTTGCTGTAGGAATACCACTAAATATTTGTTCATGTGTTTGAAGAAAAAGGTTAACCTTACCCTGGAAGTCGCACAGATGATGATGTGCTTCCCTCCAAAGATTGAGACTACACGCGCAATGAAGCGGCTAATTTTTAACATCGTATTAAAGCAAACAACCGTTATATTCCGGCAAGTTAGCAATTTATATATCGCCATTTCCTTATACGTGAAAAATAAACTGTTAAACTCTGAAAGATCGTCCTTCATCCCTATAAAGCCGTGGTTCTCAGTCTTATCCAGTAAGGACCGGTGAGGATGCATACCACCCATGCCGTTACACACCTGATTCCACTAATCAATCACTAGAGTCTTTGCTGAGCATATTGATTCGTAGAATCAGGTGTGTTACTGCTCGGTTGAAACAAAAGCCTGCACCCACACCGGCCCTTTCTGGGTAAGACTGAGGACCCCTGCTGTATAGCATAATCAGGATATCACATGAATCGTCTTCACCGACTTTATGTCTTTACAAGCTCAGCTTGTGGATTACGGTGCATAAAAAAAGCAATGATTTCACATCACATGCTTTGGAGGAGAGCACGCGCTGAGCAGAGTTGGCAGCGATGAGTGCGGCAGGTAGATATGATTGGCCAGCAGATGGATATGATTAAGCAGCAGATGGATATGATTGACCAGCTGGTGGATATGATTAAGCAGCAGATGGATATGATTGGCCAGGTGGTGAATATGATTGGGCTGCTGGTGGATATGATTGAGCAGCAGGTGGATATGATTGGCAGTTATGATTTATGGATATGCGATCCATCTGTCCATCCATCCATCAATACCCATTTATTCCTGGTCACGGGAGGTGTGGGACGTGGTGGAACCTATCCCACCATGCACTGGGCGAGAGGCAGGAATACACCCTGGAGAGTTCACCTGTCCATCGCAGGGCACACACACCATTCACTCACACACTCATGCCCATGGGCAAGTTATATTCTTCAAATTACCTAACCTGGCACGTCTTTGGACTGTGGGAGGAAACCCACGGGGACACAGGGAGAACACACTAATTACACGCAGAAAGGCCTCAGATGACATGTGGCCAGTGGATGTCCATGGCAACATCTCTGCCCATTAGGGGGTTTGAATGGGGGGGAAAAAACCACAATCATCTCTAGCACTCTAAGACCAGGATTAACTACTCACCTGTTTCGCAATATGAATAAATTTTTCAGGGCATGGCCACACAATTTCTGCATTACAATGTGCAAAAGCAGTATGACTTTTAAAAAACAAATCCATAACAACCCCTGAGTCATGTTCTTTTGTCAGCAAATGTCATGGACAGAAGGGCTTGTTCTCATTAAGGTTTACTCTCAGCTCAGGAAAGTCAAGATTAGTCTTTTTCCAATTACAGGTCAGGTCCTCAGGGTTGAATTTGGCCAGCAGACTTCTCATTGTCACAGAAATTATTTAGGCTCACATAAAGCATTTAAAAATCAAACAGAAAGCTACAATTTGTTGGTTATTTTGTTTATCGTTGGACGACCCACAACAATTCTTCAAGATAAAGATTATTAAAGCTTTTTCCCCCACAGCAAACTACTGCCACAGCGTGAGATCATATTCTGTGCATAATTAGTACATAATGTATGTACATAATATCTTGGACAGAGCACAATGTTTTCTAATTTGCTGATTATGAGTACAAGTCCCTCTTTAAGATTAGTACTGCTTACCACAGCATTAAAGACTCCACACAATCACCTCCTCCCCCTGCATTGAAGATGTTCACTAAACCATGTAACTCCATATATTTACACACAAAACAATGAGTGCAGAGCTGCAGCAGTGACGTACTGTTTACGTATGTTGACCTGTGCGGTTGGGCTATAGCTGGGCTTTCGTCAGCTTTCGGGGGATCGGTGTGAGAAAATCGCGGTTATTGACTTCATGGACGGCAAAGTGCACATTCCCTCCGCCTCCGTTACAGGTGCAGACATCGAGAGGTCGACTGAATTCAGGCACTTCACCTCGGTCTTGAAACTGACAATGAACTGCTTTAAAAAACGTTGAAAAAGAGTCAAAATTCATGAAAAGGCATCGCGTTTTTAAATTCTCCGATGCAACTCTTTTCTTGGTGATCAGTTTTAGAAGGAGCTCCTTTTTTTAAAAAAAACCTTTAAAGGTGATATCCGACAATGAGACTGAGACAAACTAGATGGTGTTACCATGACACCAGAATTACCAGAATTGTATGTGCAATTAGGCCTGGCAAATTTATTGGTAATTTTAGCCATAGATGGCAAACTATTCATGTAAAAGGGGCATGGCAAAATCCTTAACACAAAATAAGCACAAAGAGATTCCAGGTGATTCATTCCAGGTTTTGTAATGGGAAGGAATTTAGTGCTGTTAGCCAATGTGGTATTTACGCATTTAGACTTGGACCCTAGTGTGATACTACGATGCACTTCAATTGCTTGTCTGCTTTGTATTAAGTTGAATGTATACTTTTAACCTTTTTGCTAAGTGTATGTGTAGATGTTCTTCAGTCTACTCCTTACTTTACTGATCAATGACCCTATACCTGTGATTAAATTATTGATCCTCTATCTCTGATGCTGTATACTTTGTAAGTCCCTCTGAATAATAAATATCAAAAAGTAATTTTTATTAGAAGAAATTGCCCGATCAGTTCTGGGACATTTGACATCTTTTCAGGTAGAATGATAATGAATGCATTTCGGTAATCCTTTTTCTGGAAAACAAATGATTTCTTATTGACTATACAATCAGGATTATACCCGCAGTGTGCATGATTACAGAATTCTGAAGACTTATGCTCGGGAGAATCCTATTGGCCAAAGCTAGGAAGGTTGTCAAGGCTTCTAATCTTCCCATGGCAACAGAGTGGGATGATGGCTTAATTCTTCCCCATCCGGGGGGCACACTTGAACGTTGCATCCACTGGGAAAACAGCCAATCTTCGCTATTAAGTCTATGTCATTGTTGCGTATTGCTTCTGTGAATTAATCCCATGGCCTTCAAATCTCTCGTGTGCGTGTGTGTGAATATTGCACATATGTAGCACGGCACGGGGACAGGAGAGAACCGTGTACTGGGTGGAAAGAGATGAATGCAGAATGTTCCCCTCGCTGTTTAATTCACCTTCTTAGGGCCGAAACAGCAACACAGTATAGGGGAAGAGCAACAGTTGAAAGAACGAACCGTTTTGAAGAGCAGTTTGTTTGGACTGTGTTCTAGAACTCCATCGCACTCAATCACCAGCGGTGACTGTTACATCAGCGTTAGAATGTTCAGTTAAGAACATTCTAATCGCGCATTTGTGATCTCTAACCATGACCTTTAAAGGAAGTGGTTGAAGGGGTTCTTGCAGGCTAAAGCGGTTATCCAGCTCACTCATTACATTACATTACATTACATTACATTATAGGCATTTAGCAGACGCTCTTATCCAGAGCGACGTACAACAAGTGCATAGGTTTCATGATGTAGAGGCGCAAAAGAAACACTAGAGTGAAGTAAGGCAGTCCTTGCTTCGCGATGAGGGCCCCAGGTTGTTTTAAAAACGTCGATTCCCTTCTCAGAAATTCAACGTTTGGCCTTGCGAATAAATGGAAGCACGCTGCAGGGTTTTGGTTCCCCCACTTTAACCCTGTAACTGAAGCAAGAGAACACCTGCGGTTGGCCGGGACTGCTGATCCGGGACTGTAGCCACGGACGAGGACACCTCCCAAGGGTCGTGACTTCCAATTGTGCTTTTATTCTCGAGGGCAGCTCGCCCGTATTCTGACCCGCTAAACTGACGTTACAGGAAAGTTCCCCCCCTGAGGCGAATGAACTGGAACCCAATCGCTAAGGGAACCAGGGCGGTGATGTGGGTGGAAATGGACATTTTTTAAATGTATCATTCCTCTCAACAAAATCGTGTGCATTGCACTGGAGATTAAATTAGTCCTGACTCAGTTTACATTAGAAAAATAAAAAATAATTCAATCTTTCAGCAGAAGCCATTTCCTACACTAGAATGCTCATACACAGGAACTCTTAAGGGAAGATACAAATGTCACTTTGAGGACAAAGGTCATCTGGTTTCCTGTATTTTCACAGTTTATGCATACATTACATTACAGGCATCTAGCAGACGCCCTTATCCAGAATCTTTTTACATTTGAAAAGCATTTACATTGCATTCATTTATACAGCTGGAAATAGACTGAAGCAATTTCGGTTAAGTACCTTGCTCTTGCGACCTTTCGGTTACAAGCCCAGTTCCTTACTCACTATGCTACACTGCTGCCTATGTACAGGGAAGGACAGAGAGGGTTACAGAGAGCTGGGTAGGGAATGAGGGTGCAGTGCACCCGAAACTTTTGAGTGGGGACAAACACGGACGGTTTATGTCCAGATTATGAATATTTTTTCGCCAATCATTTGTTTCACATATTTTATATCACAGTTCCAACAGCAGCACTATTTTAATTTTTTTTTTTTAATTTACAGCACATGGTCTAAGAACTCACAGAGTATTTCAACAGCATATTGTGCTAACTGGTGGTGCTGTAAATCTGCCAGGGTTACAATGGCCATATTTATTACACATTAATTAGCAAAGGCATTAGAAGAGTAATTGCATTTGGGCTGTAATATGCATCTCCATTCTACACTTTCTTTCAAGGCGATGGAGACTTTAATGGGATTACATGCACATATTGACTTTGATTTATAATGTACTCTGTGTGTGCGAGAGAGTGTGAGTGTATGCCTATGTGTATGTGTGTGTGTGTGTGTGAGTGTGAGTGTATGCCTATGTGTGTGTGTGTGTGTGTGAAGGAAAAAGAAGAAATAAAAAGGGAAACATAATGAAAGCCAGAGAAATTAAAGTATGAAAATATTATCAAGGCCCCAGCACTTCAACCAATCAGGAGAGTGTGCTTCGCATTCAAAAGGCATACCACAGCGTGTGCATCAGATTTCATGGCCATACATGGCTGAACAGAACCAAGAAAACTTTCTATGTAGTTGCAGGTAAATGGGATGTAATTCTCAAGAGGGATTCACACTGGTTATGCGTGAAGGTTACCATTTCCCAATGTGCTCTCTCAGCAGCACCAGCAGCTGAATTGCTCCTCTTCTGGGAGGTGCTGGGGACTCCTGCACAAATAGCCTTGTGTGGTGTGCAATTGCACATTCAGGACTGCGAACGTGTCCTTTTTCATAAACACTTGACCTCATCCAAGTGAGTGTCAGAGGAGAGTGTGTCTCACCGTTTGAGTGGTCTGGCCAGTCCAGTCTGTGGTGGAGGTGGGACAGTTCAGCCGCTTTTCCACCGCATGGCATCGGCTCGACTCGGCTCTACTCGACTTTTTTGGTTTTCCATCGGGCAAAAGTTGTGGATAGTACCTGGTACCTGGTACTTTTTTTTGGTATCACCTCCGTCGAGGTTCCAAGCGAGCTGAGGCGATACCAAAAGGTGACGTGAAAACACTGCAGACCGCTGATTGGTGAGAGCAACGCATTTCATGCGGCGTCGCTATGACGACCAGCTACATTGACGGGGGTACTATCTGCGGTGGAAAACGAAGCGCCTGGTACCAAAAGCGAGTAGAGTGGAGTCGAGTTGAGCCAGGACCATGCGGTGGAAAAAGCGGCTTTAGAGAATGACTCGACACTGTGCATGATGGGAAGGGGGGGGGAGGGGCTTAGTGGAGCTAATTAAGAATCAGCTGCACCTACCACTAACACAGGAGCTGCCCCATCCAGCCACTGGTGAAGGAACACCCACCACCTATGGCCATTGGTGCGTATAATATTTATACACTCTCGCCAAACGCTACAGGGTAGGTCGGGCTTAGTTCAGGCTAACCAGCCGTCTGGCAGGTTAGTTTCAGAGCATAAGTTCCCCCAGTGACTGACAGATGCTTCTTCTAATTCTCGTATTTGGAACTGATGATTCCGGATTTTCCTAAGTTGAAACTTAATCGATCCTAATAAGTCGCCGATCCCACTTCCTGGAATGACCTCTGGGGTTTTTCACTCAGTCAGCCACATACGTGAAACAGGGCCCTGGTTTGAAATCACATTTGAGGTTTCCCCGTCCTTAATGTAGATGTAACATGTCTTACATGATAGCAAAGTAAAATCTATTTTACATTGGCCTGTGCTGAGCTGCAAGAAAGCCGTATGTGGCGACATAGCTCAGGAGGTAAGAGAGGTTGTCTGGCAGTAGGAGGGTTGCCGGTTCGATCCCCCACCCTGGGTGTGTCGATTGGGCAAGACATCTAACTGTCTAACATCTGTCCCTGAGCAAGACATCTAACCCCTAATTGCTCCCAACAAGCTGATTGGTGCCTTACATGGCAGCCTTTCACCGTCGGTGTGGGTGAATGAGAGGCATCCATTGTAAAGCGCTTTGGATAAAAGTGCTATATAAATGCAGTCCATTTTATATAACAAAGTAAAATCTATTTTACATTGGCCTGTGCTGAGCTGCAAGAAAGCCCTTAAACACTGACTGAGACATAAGTGCAGATGGACGATGTGAAGCCTATCACACTGCAGCGAAGCTGTACCCGGAACATTCTGTTCAGTCCGTCGGCAGAAATCACAACATCACAGTGTGTGTTTGTTTTTTTTTCTTCTTCTCGTTTTGCTGCAGTTTGCTTAACTTTCGCTCATTAGAATGACAGCCTACACTCAAGACAGACAAACATCTCGAAAGACAAAGAGGAAAATACGTGCAAACCCATTCATTCAGAAGTGCAGGTGCAGGATCACCTGTGGTACAAGGAAGGTACTGCTCAGTCCTGCCCAGTTCCCACTGGTTTTTTACATTTTTTTAAATGAAAAAGCCTTTTATCTCCACAGCCATCACCTCATTTTTGTTCCAAACCCATTTAAACAGGAACATCAGTGTAGTAGGTCAACCGTGACAGCTGTTGAACAAAGACATGTAAAAAAAAAAAAGACCCTGTCATACACACTCATGCAAACAGACAATCACACACATATACTGCTTCAGTGACCACGCAAACAAACACACATACAAACACACACACACACACACACCACATGCACACACACACACACACACACACACACACACAGAAGTTATATTTTGTAGAAGTACTTTCTTTCCAGTGGGCTGGTAAAAGAGGTCACCTTTTCTATGTCCGGGCTTTAACAATACAGATTCAATCCCACTCAGAAGAACTTTTCATTTCCAATAACAAAAGCCAGTGATTGTTGCCTGAAAGGACGCCCCAATGTTCTCAGTTCGGCTGATCAATGCAACCAGAAAGAGAGATGAATCAGCACTATTTTTTATCCGCCTTTTTCTATTTTCTCGCTTTATTGGCAGATCAAATAAAATAAAAATAGTGAAGCGTGCAAAAAAAGGAAAAAAGAGAACTGCTCTGGAGGCACAATGTCAGACTAGATGTCAAACATTCATGAAAAATAGAAAAAGAAAAGTAACTTTTTTTGCACGCAAGCAGGGCAGGGTGGGGATGGTTCGCCCATGCATGCAAATCCTGTCAAGCTGTACGTTTCATAAACCAAAACCAGCTCTCGGGAGAGCAAAACTATTGGAAAGTAACCCCGAAAGTAATTTTTGTGTTACTTCAGGAAATACATCGGTCTAAATGGATATGGAGTCTGTTCTGTCCATTCTATCGTTACATAACGAGCATTGTATCTTATTGGACCTGTGTTGTGTAGTTGTTCCACTGACCTTTGGTACTCGCTTATTGTACGTAGCTCTGGACAAAAGCGTCTGCCAAATAAACGTGACGTAATGTAACCTGTCATATATAACACATACAGAAAATATTAGCACTAGTGGATTAAAAGTCCTGGTGCGTTCGATAAAAGCACCGTTCGCAGAGAGCGAGTGAGCACCGCGGTCTCGAATCCGGACCGTACCAGTGCCCAGTGCGGCCCGCAGCCCCACAGGGGCGGTGCATTAGGGGCTTCGCGTCGCTCAGGGATACGGGAGGGATACCGTCAGTAGGTATAGCACTGTTCACTGCTGGAGTAACTCCTGCTGGCTGTTTTGGGTGCCTGTGGCTTCTTCTCTGCGCAGGCGTGTGATTGGGTCTCCTCCACCCCCGTGGTGTGGGTGTGCGTGTGATTGGGTCTCCCCTGCCCCGGCGGTGTGTGTGTGCGTGTGTGTGCATGTGCGTGCGCGGCATGCGGCTGTGGTGCGAAAGGAAGAGGCTGGCGGGCAGGTGCGGGCTTTTTGGAGAAAACTGAATTGAAAACAATCGTGTCTCTCCAGCGCTGACTGAGAATTTTGAAAACGGGTTCGAAAAAAAACCCTACTCATCAAATGCTTAAAAGAAACATCCACTTCAAATTTTTCGGTGCTCTGAACAATGACTGTACTTCTTTTTCCTATGACTGAAACGTTTTGTAATAAGCATGCTCCACTGAACATTCTCAAGGCTTTGCAGAAGCGTTTCACGCGCATATTTGGTCTGTAAGTCTTGAAGGTTCTTCGATATTACGGTACAATACCTTGAAGAATTTTCCGGTGGCCGAACCACCAGGTGCAGACAAAGCGTACAACAGAGTAATTTGGCCCCGTCTCTTTGCAAACCTAAAGAGCCTTTTAAATCCTTTGATGAACTGGACCTAAACTCTGTACTCCAGAGGCGATAGGAAAGACTTCCATGGGCCCTACATCCTTTCTTTCTGCTTATGAGGAAACATAAATTGAATTCACGCCGATTAACCAAGTCCTAAGGTAAGCCTTTATTGCTGTTGGTCAATCCAAAAAAAAAGAAAACCTAGTGGAGCAAAAAATTTGCAGCCATGATGAAGAGAGGGACCAGAAGATGTTCATAACAAAAGATGGAGACATTTTTATTGCACAGCCGCCGGTGGGAACACAAGCACATAAAAAAAAACATTCCTCATGAGAAAATGAGAA
The DNA here is from genome assembly GCF_013347855.1 of Anguilla anguilla. Classification (NCBI taxonomy): domain Eukaryota; kingdom Metazoa; phylum Chordata; class Actinopteri; order Anguilliformes; family Anguillidae; genus Anguilla; species Anguilla anguilla. Next base: position 30,534,857 of record NC_049217.1, on the reverse strand, counting down.
AAAGCACTCGGAGTTCTTTCTGTACAATGTGCAGTCACGTTAGATGATCTGGAATAAAAACTTCCACAAGAGCAGTATATTATTCAACCCGCAGGTCTTCATCAGAACAGATTTAATAATCACACAGAGGTGTGCTTAAATACTCCACTCTTAAGAATCCCAAAAGTGTGTGAGGTGGATTACAAAACCTTCCCCACACTTGTGCAATAGCTCTCTTTTCTACAGTTAAAGCAGTGCATTTAAATTAATTCACCCTGGTGCCAGGAGGGGGTAAAACACTGACGTCTGTCTGATCAGAGAGAGCACCCAAAAAACATCTGAACAACAGAACAACCGTTCACATTATTAGCCCTTTGAAGAAAAGGTTTTTTTGGAATGTCAAAATTCAAAATTCTGAGCCAGCGTTCCAGAACTCCACTGCTTTCGATTACCGGTAGAGGTTGTTACATCAGCATTGGAATCTTCAGTTAAGAACATTCTAATCACATATGTGATCTCACAGCTGAATAGGGCAATGGGTTCTCATTACCATCAGTTAAAAAGCTTGGACAACCCTGTCCGGAAAGTGGTTAAACTTTATCTATTTTCACAGTATTCCATGGCAAGAAATGTTTATACCAAGTATCTGATGACACATTATACTAACTAATAGTATAACTGAAATATGATATTTCCTGAAAATGACATGCAGTGTGTGGCGGTAACAATGATAAATAATTCGTGTTCTCTATACACTGTTCAAGATGACAGGGAAAGACCACAATCCTTTCAGCTGAGAGCTCCTCAAGACACAGCTTTGGAAGAACAGACCTGAGCCATTAACAACTTCTGCCTTTGGGAATGTCAGGGAGAACCTCTGGCTGAGATTCAAAGACTCCTCAATTCTGGTGGTGACACATGTTGAGCAATCAATTTATTATTATTATTATTATTATTATTATTATGTGAAAAATGTTTATATCATACATCAAGTAAAAAAATATACAGGCAGCATCTCAAGGATATAGCAGCTAATAACTGAGCAGAGCCTCTGCGTTCTCCAATGACGTTCCGCACCCCCAGTAAGCACTGGCTCGTGATCCAAGGCGTAACGAAAAGGAATTTAAAATTAAATCAATAGCTGCCGCAGGCACCGCTGGCTCTAAGGTAACCTTGGCAAATTCCACGAGAACCCCTCATGTTTATGGCGAGGCATTTCATTTTCCAGCTGCCGACTGGTGTCAGTTCCTGTTTATTGCTTACGGACTGCGTGCGAATGTGAGGATGAAATAAAATTGTTGGGGCTCGTCGTCTTGCATCTCCATCGGCAAACATTTCCTCGCTTTTCTTTTTTCTGACGATTGCTCATCCTGCCTCCTCAGGGGTGCCAAACCACTTAGACGTCCTCAATGGTGTTTTTATAAGAGCGTCTTCTGCATCGTGCTTCTGCTTTTCGGCTTTTTACAAAGTCAAAACTACCTTGCACCCAAAGGTGGAGTTCTGCAAGGTGGCGATGCAATGACATCAGTCTGTCCATCCGTCCCTTCGTCCATGTCGTCTGTCTGTCCGTTGCACAGACATACCTGGAAACGTAACGGCCGGGGTTGCCGTGAAATTTGCATGGCCCCTTAATGCACCCAAGAGGAAGAAACTAAACAAATTTGTTGACCTCTTTTCTGTAGCGCCACCATCAGGCCAAACATATCTCAAAAAGTAATGACAGGTTTGCCAAGACATCTGCCGCACACATTCAATGGAAGGGGTGATTGCTGTGGCAAGGTCTGCACTCCGCGGAGATAATTTTTTCAATTTATTTTTCCTAGTATATATACATATTTATTTTTATTTTATTTTTCCCCCATCATGTGGAGCCTGTCAGATGTTTTCTAGGCGTATCTGGTGGATTCTGCTGGAGGGGGTTTGTTGACACCACCCCAAGCCTTATCTCACGCAGACAAACATTTTGTACAGAGCGGTAAAAGCGCAGTTGATCACAGCAGCTCAGGGCGCTGCCAGCCGAACGCGCTCCGGCCATTTTATCCCTCCGCCTCTCCACAGCTCCCGCCGCTTGGAGTCGGGCAGCCGGTGCTCAGTCAAGCGTGACAAGGGAGGTTTCCCTGGAGGTGCCGCGGAGGAGCCAGGTCCATACATGGAGGTGCTGATAATTTCTTTTTGTGTGTGTGTGTGTGTGTGTGTGTGTATCTGTGTGTGTGTGTGCAAAATGTGAAATTGTAAGAAAATGCTTGGGTGGGGAGGGGGTGTGTGGTGGGGGCGGTAGGTGCTGTGTATCCCAATTTGTGACGGGGCTGTAGCCTCAGTTTACCCCCCCCCACTCCCCTTAGCACAGCCACTGTGGAGTGCAGCCTGCAGCAGGAAGAAGATACAGGCAGGGAATGTTGATTATATAGCGGACTAGCGGCTCCGAGCCAGCAGTGGTGGTAACTGTCAATGAGGCTTCCCTGTGCTATCAAATATTAAGCTATTAGGGCTCAGGCCAGGTCCTCTGCGTAAGGGCCTGCTGGATATCCCAGCCAGCAAAGCTTCTCCCGTCTATGCGGACAAACTGCGGAATGCTCCGAGCCAGGGCTGCTTCTGTGACTCATCATTTTTAACCCTTTGAGGTGCAAGAGCACAAGTACGTAGTTGGAATGTTCTCAGCTGAACATTCTAAAGTGACAATCACTACTGGTAACTGGGAGCAACGAGTCCTAGAGTCCCAGAGCACAGACATAGAATATTGAAAAAGAATAAATAAACTTTTTAAATTCCCTCCCAAAAGACTTCCTCTTCTTTCAAAGATATTTTTAACCCTTTGAAGAGTCGCTTGGTTTTTGGGAATGTCAGCTTCCTAGGACTCTGCTGACATCAAAATACCAGCAGTGTTATTGGTACATCAACATTGGAATGTTCAGTTTAGAGCGTTCTAATCGCAAGTTTGCGACCCAACACCTTGGAGGGTCTAAAGTGACGAACGTGTGGGGACAGTTTGGGGACAGCCTGCATAGCCCTGGTCTACCCAGACAGTGCGTAAACCGAAAAGACGCTGTTTGCGGTGACATCCAGGAGGCCTAGAGCGGAGGATCAGACCCGCCTAAGAGCTCAGCGCTCGAGAACACAGAGGAGCCCCCGTGTGACCCCCCCCCCCCCTCCCGCTCGCTGCCTGGGAAACGGAAATCCTCTGAACTCGAGCAACCGAGAGGGAAAACGCTCAAGACTTCATCCGCTGCAGATGAGAGTTGTCTCTCTCCGTCACTGCAGATGAGAGTTGTGTCTCTTCGTCACTGCAGATGAGAGTTGTGTCTCTCCGTCACTGCAGATGAGTGTTGTGTCTCTCCGTCACTGCAGATGAGAGTTGTGTCTCTCCGTCACTGCAGATGAGAGTGTTGTGTCTCTCCGTCGCTGCAGATGAGAGTTGTGTCTCTCCGTCACTGCAGATGAGAGTGTTGTGTCTCTCCGTACCTTTAACAGTTGCTATATTTAAGGGAGAGCTGCTCAGATCATGGCTGGATCCCCCCCCCACCCACCCCCCGCCCCCCCCCTCCCCTTCATTCCTTGCCCTGGAAAATGTATTGCCGTGTCAGCCCTCTATAACAGAACACAACCCCCCCCCCCCCCAACCATTACAGATGATGCAGTGTAGTGCTATGCATTATATTTGATTCGTCAATAAATTGAGAGAAAACAAAGAAAGACTCCAGGCCATCAGTAATCGTGAGATTCCTGAAACATCCCTAATTTTTGTGTTTATAAATCTCCTCATGAGTTCGCCTCCTGCAATGAGTTCCTCCATTAGCCTATAATCCCCCCCCCCCCCCCCCCCCCCCCCCCCACCACCCACACACACACCCACAGTGAATTTACCATCAATTTGGCAACACTGCACAAGACACTCTCTGGAGACCTGCAAGAAACTGATTTTTTTTTTTGCAGAGGAAAGAAATGCACACATTGGAATGCTTGGGATGTTCTGTGGCTGGTGGAACTACCGGTAAATAATGGCTTTAGACTGTTTGTCTCAGCGGCATCTTTCCAGCTGTCCTCCTGCGGGGGTAGATGTGATTAGTCAATAACAAAGAACAGAAAAGAACAAAAAAACAGAACACTCACTCAAACCTAGCAGTAATTGTCAGATTCCAGAAATGTCCCAATGTTTGTGTTTATTTCTCAGCAGTATCTTCCGAATTCCGGCAAATTGGGAATCTTATTAACCCTTTGGGGGTTGGTGGGGTCAGAGCATGACCCCCCCCTCACCCGACCTCCGGAGACAAAGCCTATTCAATGATTTTTAAAACCTTACAAAACTCGTTTTTACTACGAAACACACACATGGACTGAAGCATAAAGAGCTGCTCCAGGTTTAACTCAGTAATTCAGCTAACTCAGCTAACCCGCCCCACCCCACCCGAGCCGACTGACTATCTGTCCCAAACTCAGGTGAGCATATGTACTAGGGTCCTGTAGGCCTCCCTGGGTGTGGTGGTGGGGGGGGGGGGGTGACGACCCATAACTCATTGCAGCCAAAGAGGGGGCTCCCCCTCAGCCGTGCAGGCAAAAAAAAAAAAAACGTTCCCACAATGTTGCTGTGATGTTGTGACAACATTATAACACTGACAAAACGTTCCAGTAACGTTGTGAGAACGTTTTGTGTTGGCCAGTAACGTTGTGAGAACGTTTCGTGTTGGCCGAAGTCAGTTCTCTCTTGGGTGCTGTCTGCGGCAGGCATGCAGGCAGGCAGGCAGGCAAGGCTGCAGGGAGTAAGGTTTTAGGGCGCCAGGCCCGTTCTTGGGGAGCTAACGCCTTTCGCATGGATTTCCCTGCGCGTGGCCTGGCCTCCGGCGCAGACACGGGCCTGGGCTTTTCCCCCAGTGCTGCTGCGAGTCCATTCGGCTGCAGAGGCACATCTGAACAGCAGCCTTCAACGGGGGCGACCGAGCGAATGGCGTAGCACGGATTACTGTGACCACGGCAACAGGGGCGTTATATTTGAACCGCCTGGAGATCGTCGGTTGGTCCCGGTTATGTCCTCTGGAATCGGTCCTTTCATAGATTGCCACCGCCCCCCCCTCCCCCGAGAAGAGTCATATGGCTGCGATGAAGACGCTCAGTCAAGCTGGCCCCCGTCGCGCGAAGGCCAGAGCACCCGCTGGCACAAAGAAGACCCTCAGCATGCACGGAACCTTCCGGCACACGCAAAACAAACAATAACGTGGCTACTGATTGGTCACGGCGTTTTTGCTCCGCACCAATCCTTCGGTTACGTTGTTAGTTTTGCGCGCGCCTAAAAGGTTCAGCAAAAAGCTGGACAGGTCCCTTGGGTACCGCTTCTTCGTGTTCGCGTTTCAGTCGTTGCAGCTCTGGAGCAGAGTGATGTCATCGCCCACGCAGTCTGCACACAGTGGCCTCCGAAGGCACAGTACAGACAATCCCGAAGAGAAGCCGTCTCAAAGCTTTACAGATCTAGCGGTGGGTAAAATGGACGCCCTGTTCTTTTCTGCTCTGCCTATTTTGCGTGGCTTGACCGCAGCCAAGCAAGAGCAATGTAATAAAGGATCTCTTCAGGAAGATCCTTCACAAAAATGAGACGCACAGAAACTCTACTGAAATAAAATACATCATGAAAACCTCTGCGACAATTTTCAAGTACACACAAATTGCCACTCCAATATTGCAGTATTTTTAAAACACACACACACAGCCATGGAATACATGTATGCATTAATTTCCGGAGTTCAAATGTTTACAATGCATTGCAGTGAACTCCATTGAGGGTCTGACGCATTTGCATTAGAAAAAAGTGACGGACTTCGTCACTACTTGCAGAGCCAAACCTCTTGACATTTTAAATGAAATGAAGTGCCTAAAACTAAATGTGCAGTTCATCTTAATTTTAGCCGCCCACAAGCTACGGGTAATTAGACAAATGTAACTAGCCTGAATTGACCTGCATAAGTTAATTGGTGCTAGTCGCTGTGGCCGACCGCAGAGATTGCTTAAAGATTTAACATGAAACACAGAAAAGAAAACCAGGGCCTGCCAGCTGGGTCCTCTAAAGACTTCAATTAGGAAAAATGTCCTCCCTGCCCAGTCTCGTGGCTTGCCAGCCCAGGAGCAGAAATAAAACATTAATAGTGCTCATTTAGGAGGGTTGGTATTATAGCACAGTATTCACTTGTGAGAAACTCCCCCCCCCCCCTTTTTTTTTAAATTGAGCAGGATTATCCTGCATCAAACTTTCGAGAAGAGGAGAAAGAAACTTTAAAATGACGCAAAGACACGGGCTTAAATAAATCAGGGACATACAGCCCGAGACCTTCAACTGCAAGTACGGAACGAAACTAGGCCACTTTGGAGCACTTTGCACTCCTGGTAATTGTGAAATCACAACGAAATCAATATCCAACACTGCCTCGCTCTTTAATTCCTCTTCTGTGCCGCACAAACAAAACAACTGAATTGATTTCATTTTTCTCTTTAAAACTAAAACCCATCATAGCCTGAGAAAATATTTTTAAAATTTCCTTCTGGGACAATGCTGACACAACAGCCGATGATGTTGGTCTATAGAAATCATTAAGCCTCATTTTAAAGACCTTTCACCAAGCTCAGGTCTGTCACCGCTGCACTACGAAGGAGTTTGTTTAAAGTAGATAAATGATCACTGGTATGCTGGTATTTCAGTAGTATTTTTAGGCTGCAGATTTGCCCTAGCATTTCGTAATAAACTGGTTAAATAAGCTTAGGCCTATACAAATCACACAGTATGCTATGTTAAGTTGGCAGTTACCATCCTAAAGAACTGAAGACAAGAGGAAATCGCAGACATGACAAAATAATAATAATAATAATAATGGGGAAAGTCAGGGAATCCGTGGGACTTGGGACTTCCGTATATCCCAGTCACAGTTCTGTATATCCCAGTCGCACAGATCTGTATATCCCAGTCACAGATCTGTATATCCCAGTCACACAGATCTGTATATCCCAGTCACACAGATCTGTATATCCCAGTCACAGTTCTGTATATCCCAGTCGCACAGACCTGTATATCCCAGTCACAGATCTGTATATCCCAGTCACACAGATCTGTATATCCCAGTCACACAGATCTGTATATCCCAGTCACACAGTCCTGTATATCCCAGTCACACAGTCCTATATATCCCAGTCACACAGTCCTGTATATCCCAGTCACACAGATCTGTATATCCCAGTCACATCAGGATATCCCCATCTTTATTATTATATAAAAGTATTTTGCATCATCATGCTATTGTCAGGATGGGCGAGGGAAAGGACCCAAGCGCAGAGTGCGGGGAAAAACACAAAACTCCAAAATAGGCAGAACAAAGACTTTACTTACAACACCAGAACAAGGGGAACAAAAAGCCTCGCAGGGCAACTCACAAACACAAAGGAAAACTACAAAACACGGAAACAAGGAAAAAGCAAAAATCCAAAAGCACGTAGAAAACAGATCAGGGGCAGGAAACACTCAGGGCAGAAACGCGATCGGAGGCACGGTCAAACAAACTAACAACAACGAGCAAGCAGGCAAACAACAAGCAAGCAAGGATCCAGCACCTGAGTCAGGGGGAAGGGAAACTTAAATAGACACGACGCAGACGAGACACAGGAGGGCGCAATGAACAATTAGGCCACAGAGAGGGAAGGGAAAACGAGACAACCAGCCAACAATAATTGGATAATAAAAAACAATAATACAATTAAACAGGACACAAAACAGAAGTGCCGCCATCTGGCGGCCCAACAAGGAAAGACAGGGGGAAAACACAGAACCCTGACAGCTATATTATTGCAGGGGTTATTTGGCCTGGTTTGTAATACTGAGGGGGGGAGGGGGGGGAAGTGTGTGGGTTGTAGCCTTGTTAGCCCCTCCCTGTCCTCTCCCCCCCCCTCCTTGTAAATTACACCCCATTGTCTGCACGCAATCACCATGGGAACAGACATGCTAGAAAACAAGCAGCGTTCTGAGAAATTCACCGTGCTAATTTACATTTGAATATCTGGAAAGCCATCGCTTACACAAAGAAGCCATTACCCGGCTCGCTGGAATGCAGAACACACACGCGGGCGGCTGTGCGGTAAGAGCAGACTGCCTGCGCCGGCAGCAGCACAGGTGCGGGAAGCCGGCCAGGTATATTTTGACAGGAACCTTGTTTGTGCCGTTTTCGCGCAGCGGGGTACGAGGCCTAAGACGGGGATTATGGCGCCGCGTCCACCCGTCCTGCTGTGAGCCCGACGCCCCCTACAGGGCAGGCGGGGTCCGGCGGGCTTGCGCGCGTGTCACTCGCGCGCACCTGCACATCACACACCCCGCAGGGCTGCTGGCGTCTCTGGGCGTGCAGTTTCCAGCAGCAAACACGGCCACGGTGGTGCAGTGGTACTGAGGAGCCACAGTCACCTCGCAGAAGGTCAAAATCCCAGCAGAAATCCAGGTTTCTGAGATATAAAAAGAAAGAAAAAATATAAAATGTCCTTCCTGTACATTTTTTTTTTGTTCGTATTTCTGTTCAATCAAACCGAGACGAGACGAGACGAGGGGGTGGGGGGGGGGCATCTAACTGAACTCTTCCGTCTCCTCGCCCACGGGGACGACTTCGACCTCGAGAGATAGGAGAGAATGTACAGCCCTCTCTGCCACGCTGCTCCTTTCTCACACACACACACACACAGAGAGACACAACAGAACGGAAAGGGACAACAGGCTGCCTTCGGATTCTATCTTTGCAAGCAAAGGACGTTCGCCCAAAGCCGCTACTGAATCTCGGCTAGCTTGAGATCCAGTATCGGCTTTGGGCGAACGACCTTTGCTTTGCAGAGACGCCAGTGAGAGTGTTTTGAACCGTTATCGCCCAAATATAATAAAGAAGTTACAGGCACACAGACTCTCTTCCTTTACAAGTTTACGTGTGATCTCCACGACAGTGCACACACACACACGATCTGAAGGAGCGCACAAAACCACCTGACCAAGCGCAACCACTCCCTTTGCTGTCGATGACCGATTCAGCTCACCTAACTGTTCTGCTCAGTAAACTCCTTTTTCTTTTTGGCAGTGGTACGGCAGGGGCAGCAGACACTAGAGACGGCGATTAAATAAGAATTTGTAGGGTATGATGGCAATGTGTCAGCAGCTAATGAGGAATGGGCGGGGGGGGGGGGGTGCAAATTCTGGGGAGGTGGCAGACAGTACGCCAGCTTGATTCCTTGGCTCTGATCAGAGATCAGAGCCAAGATTAGCCTTTTTTTTTTCTTCGAAATACGGTGGAAATTCGGCTCTAGCTTGTGGAGTGCAGTACTAATGACGCACCAGTCAACGTTAAAGCAGGCATCTACGTGATCGTGTGAAACGCACTGTCAAATGCAAACAGTAAAAATGCGTTTTAGCAAGTTTTATTTTATCCATTTGAAATTTATTTGTACGAACACAAAACAGCGTTCATGAATATCAACGCCTTTTTTCCCCCCCACACAGGCCACCTAACACGACACCACGAGCAAATATATATCCGCCGTGACCTTGGCTAACCGACCCACAGTTTGTGCACCGCTGGTCGAAAGAAGAACACGCTAGCCGAGCGTCAATGACAGTCATTATTCGGCAGTTCGGCAGAGTGCAGTAGGAATTGCGTGGGTCGCCCCTCTCTCCATTGAAAATGAATGACTTCTGGCGACGGGAATGTGTTTGGTGTAAATCCAGAGTGATCCAAATAATGATTTCACGACCCAAAAGATATCCCCCGAGACCCACAGCTTACGCACCGCCGATGTAACTCACCAAGTAGTTTTCATAAGTCGATAGATTGTATCCTTGCAGACATACGGGGGGGCCGGTATTGCCTGTTTAGATGAGGCGCTGTCTAAGCCGTGCCTGTAAGTGACCCCATCAGAGTGCAATTTATTTTCTATTCAGGTCCATTATTTAGGGCCTGTCCTTTCGGCCGAAGGCGTAACGACAGGCCCTGCAGCAGCGGATGCGGTGTGGGGATAGCCTGTTCCAAAAAATTCAAACTGGAATCAACAGCTTTGTGGGGGCGGCCTTTCATTACAGGCGCTTTGTGTGAAGGGGTTTGCCGAGATTGAGCGCCCATTACATCAATTGGGGGAGAAGGGGAGGCGTTTTCAGTTGGGATGTGAACAATTCGTTGATCCGTCGGTCGCGAGCACGCACGTCGAATGTTAAATTTAATTGTAGGAAACTGTTTTTTTTTTTTTAATTCTCAAGCCGTTCAAAACAAAAGATCACCAATGTTACCCTAGACTTCTGCTCTAAATCGGTAACACAGAGGCGGGTGGGCGGGGCTTGTTGTGATTCACTTTAACAGTACTTGGCCTCAGCTGAAAAGATGGCCAGGTTGCATGAGTGCCGCGGGTGGAAAAGCTCAATGAAAACACGGATCTGTGCAAAAATATGTGCTGCCAAATTCGCATCCCACACGTCGCCATCTACGACGTTAAACCGCCTAAGAACCAAATATCCTACTAATCAACGACTGGACTCTTTGCTAAGGACCTTGCTTAGTAGAATCAGGTGTGTAACTTCTTGGCTGGGAAAAAAGCATGCATCCATGCTGGCTTCTGAGGACCACCTGTGTAGGCTACTGTAGACCGGTAGCTGATCTATACTGCTACGTTTGCACTAATTTTGTTTGGTGGGATTGACTGCGGTAAAAGATATCCAGCGAGGCGGGGAGGGTACGAATGCGGAGAAGAGTTCGTGTTTGGGGACCGGGGGGTTAGGTTAGAAGTGCTACTTACTGCCCTCTATTTTTGCCTGTTTTACAGACTGCTGTCTCTGGACGATGGGGAGCTAAGAAAAATATGCTGAAAAGGCAACTTCTGTTAGTCTGCCGGCGATTGTTTCCTCTTAGCCGCCGGCGAGCAAACATACCTGGCAAACTCTTCCACTGGGAGTGCCGCCGCGACACGATGATGTCCGTCACCCAGCTCTGGAAAGCCAGAAAACAACGGGGTCTGGTGTGCCTGCAATGGATTCTGGGCCATTTGAGTACATCCCTCCCCATTCGTAAACTTAAAATGCTTCATACCCTAGACAAGATATTGGTGAAGATATAAATGTAAAAAATCTGGTTGTTCAAACTAGGTTTATGGTCTATCCATGTTAGAAAACATTTTAGCTGGTCTCGATGTCGGCATAACTTCGACTGATCGGAAAATCAATAGTGATAGAATGGCAAGCGCCGATTTTTTGGTGCCATTTTCTTAAGAAATGGCTGTACAGGAGAAGTTCCCGAGGATTCTGGCGGCTGTAACATTTTTAGGATACCTAACATTTCACAGCCAGTTTTTCTTGTGACAAAATGTGTAATAATGCCTTCAGTGTGATTAGACTTTTTATGCCCCCGTTGATTTCAGTTCAGCTTTAAATGCAGGCACAAATGCTCGTGAACTGTCAAATTAGCATAATCATTTTCTGACGTCTGAAGTAAAAAAATTTTTTTAAAAAAAAGCAACATTGTCGAACTGCCAGTGTACTTTTGAAACAATTTAATAGCTTTATCTACTATGTTGAAGGCACATGTGATTATTCACTTTTGGGCACTCTAGTTATAGTTCACCTTTTTGTGGTTTATTAATATTAAATATTAATAAAGATTTTTTTTCTTTTTTATTGTGCACTGTTAAAAGGAAGTGTATTGAAACTCCACAACTGGTGTTTTGAAAAATATTACATGTACTTTGTATTTTAATCAAACTGAGACGGGGGGCATCTATCTGCCTGAACTCCTCTGACTCCTTGCTCACAAGAAGGCCCTGAGAGATAGGATCTAATGTACTCCCCTCTCCCCCGTCCTGTGTGTGTGTGAGAAAGGGGCAGTTAGACAAAAAAAGAATGGAAAAGTACAACAGGCTGCCTTGAATGTCTTTGCAAGTAAAGGTGGTTTGCTCAAAGTGCATGAGCCACTGTTGAATCTCAGGCTTGTTGAGATTCACTTCAGAGACTGCCTTGAAGTGCTCTGAACTGTTCTCTTCTATTTGATCAAATATAATAAAGAATTCATTCTGTGTGAGTAACTTGAAGGTACAGCCTCTTGTCGTTTTTTGAGTTTATGTTTGATTTTCATGACAGTAGCACCACAAAATGCCGTTTTTGGAGTTGTGGGACACCGCCTCATCAGGGAATCGTGAAACACCTCATCTAGTCAAATCTGAAATTATCTGGCCTTTATCAAACACTGAACTCCAATATCTTTCAAACCGCAATTAACCATCGTTACACTTGACAATTCAATACATGAAGCAATCGGACAGTGCAAACAGAAAAAAAATCCTTTTATAGCATGAATATCCTTTTTAAATATGCACTCGTGTGCATACAATTTGATTTATTCAGAAATGTCAATAGCTTGGCAGGGATTCTGCCATTTCCTGTCACAACTCTTTTTAGAATTAGCATTTGAATGTACGTATAGGTACAACTCACATTGTTTGGGACAATGCAGCCAGAATATGTAAAAAGAATACATGAGCATTCCTGCAGCTAAAGAGCCCAAATTGCCTTATTCTCTAGAAGAATCTTGTAGAATGAACAAGCCCAGTAGCTGTGAGATATGGTGTGAATGGACCACTTGATAGGCCGCTGTGGTGATGTGGAATCCTGCAGAGGAGACTAAGTATGATTAGATCATTCAGAAAGGACTCTAGAAAAATCAGCGTCCACTGTTCTGATAATTGTGTTGCTGGCAGGAAACTGTCATTCAACAGCAGCGCCAGCATCAAAATACCAGCAAGCACCTGGCGTTGTGCAGCACCTCCTGAAGGCTCTTCGGTCTGCTCATCTTTCTAAAGTAATAGCAATGGTTGCGAATTAACTTCAGCCAACCGAGCCTGCTTTTCAACATCTGCAGGAGATATTGTCCTTGCCCACCTAAGCACCTGCTGTCTGCCCATCTCTGGTATGGTTCTGCCCCTCTCAGAAGTATGTTTGTGGAATTCCCTCATTGCCTTTGTAGAATTGTTCAGCTCTTCAAATTCTACTACAAAACCGTCTCTGGTAAACAGAGCGGGACATTCCTTGATGACTTCCTGCGTGTTGCCACCAGCATTGAGCATTTCTCTTCGGAAATGGAAAATGCTTGAATTTGAAGATTTTTCAATTGACATCCCCCTCCCCCCTTCATCTACATCAGTTCTTTTTTTTCATTTGAGCAACCATTTTATCTTCGGATGTTTCATCTTCTCCCTCTTGCATCCTTGGCTCCAGATTTAAATGAGATGGCTTTTTATTTTTCTTTTTGCACCACTTTGAGAGTTATTCACAGTGGTGCAGTACTTTTGTTTTTCAAATGTTTGCTGACCCCTCAGTCGGTTTTTTAAATTTATCTATAATACTTGTCATCCAGCCATCAGTCCATACATTCCATCTGTGTTTCCAAATGCAATAAGCAATAGGATGGACAAACCATGACACATTACAATCTCATTTGAAGCATTTCTTGCAGTCCTCATTGTGCCAGTGAGCATCATTGCAATTCATTTAAGTTTAAAGTCATTTCAATGCTCTGGAGTTGTAGGAGCAAAATAATTCCCAGCGTATGTGATGCTCAAAGAAACGGCGACTGGGTTAAATAAAAATGACTGACCATCAGAAACAAAAACAATTTTCAGAATAACACATCACTTGTTTTCAGTTATGTAGGCGGTCAGTCGATAATAATCATGCAAATCCGCTGGCTGACTCACTGAAGCTTTATTTGTTGGCGTCAGGAGGTCTGCCGACCAGTGATTTTCAATCTGTGACTCAGAGAGCTTGACAAAGACTTAGGGATGCATGTTTTGCAAAAATGTGCGATCAATTCGTCCAAAAATAGGATCATTGCACGTTGTTTCCCACAACATAAATCTTCTGACAGTATGTGACGCCATTCATTTTGATAATCCGACAGCGATGGAGAGGTTCAGTCTGGGTAACTTCCACTGGATAACCACGAGCTCAGCACCCCGTCTGATAGAGATTCCATGTCAACATTTGCAGTGGTGGAGAAGCTGGCTTTGTCTTCCAGCAAACCGGAGTCAGATAACATTTTGTAAGCCTGTTGGTACCGATGTCTGTTGGTACTGATGACAGTGCAAAGCACGGATTAATGTCGTTGTTCACTACTCTTTTAAGACTGAGGATATAGTGATGTGTAGCCTCAAATCGCATGCATGCAGCAACACGGTCGGAGTGGGCCAGGGGTCGGGGGGGGGTGGGGTCCCAAAGCCTTGTATAACACAGGTGATGCAGGAGAAAGTGCTGCTTAGGCTTGAGCGTGTTATGGGGGGTTATCTCGCTGAATGATTTGAGGTTGGTTTTGTTTTTTCTCTTGCAAAAGTGCTACATGACCTTCAGTGAGTTTGTGTGCAAAAATACATTTCTGTGATATCTTTCAGTTCCGAGGGTAATCTCCAGGGGGCATCATTCTCTGACACCTCAGCAATACTTCGAAAGCCACACTTTTCGAACATCTTGCCACTTGCACATGGCAAGGAGTTTGCTGCCAGGCTATTTTGGGCTTGCCTTTATGGGTGAAGACTTCCCAAAACGTAGCAGAAGGAAAACAGTTTTGTTTGCTTTTCTGTGTGGCCACGATGGGTTTGGGTTCAAATTCATCCAGAAATTATGCTGTTATCTGAATGGAATGTTCAAACTTTGAAAAGAGCAGCCCAGAGATAATCGTCCCATAATTACATTTGCCCTTGGAGGGAAAAAGAAAAATATTTTCCTGAAAGAGGATTCTGATTAAACTGCCATCCAGTCGTTAACCTCATTTAATGATTTTAAATATTGGCTGGGAATTAAAAAGGAAGTCATTGGTCAGTAAAACCTGTTTGTGACCAAAAACCAGAACTTGTAACAAGGGTCAGCTGCCAAATCTAGTGGTACAAACTGGGAGGTGATCGTATCAACTTGAGATGTAGTCTGTGTGTTCTGATCGGGATGCAATGTGAGTCAAGTCATTCTAATTCTTCTTTTCCAATCATTCAATAAGTGAAGTGTTTTCTCAATTTAATTAGTAGCAAGAGGAATGAATAGGCCTACATATATACTCATTTGTGGCAAGGCATCAATTAGTAAATAAGATAATTAATTAATTGATAAGAAGCAAGTAATTACAATTTAGCAGGCGTTCATCCGTCTATAAAAACAGAAAACCAAACCCTGAAACAGTAGATACTATTTACTGCTGCAATTTTCTTCCGAGTCACCCACGTTTGCTTGCTTCAGCTTCTTCCGGATTGCCAGCAGAATACACGCTCGCTACGTAGTCCGACCCCGTCAACCCCCCCCTTGACAAACGACTCCGTCACCACCCCCCTGTCACCATCCCCACCCCCGCCCCATCCCACAGGTTGCGGCAAGGGGGTACTTGGGGTCTGGGTGTGAATGCGTGAGTGAATGGTGTGAGTTCCCTGCGATGGACTGGCGACCTGTCCAGGTTTTATTACAAACTCTTGCCCCAATGCATGCTGGGATAGGCCCCAGAAACCCCCCCCACCCCACGACCCTGACCAGGAATAAGCAGGTTAGCTGATGGATTGGTCGATCATTTTCAACATCCCCTGGCAGGTATCAGTGAAGTTGCAGATCCTGGAAACGCCTTTGAGGATAATAGACCTATTTCATGTTGTCAATCCACAGGCTCGCTTTTGAAAAACAAGATAAATAATTAAATGCTTTTGTGTAAATCTGTTCCTTTCATTAAAAATAATTGCCTCATTCATTTTCAGAAGACGTACTGGTGCACGTCCTATAATTATCATGGAAGCCAAGTGAGGAAAATCAAACCTGACCAGACAGACGTCAAGATCTGCATTTCCATTTTTAAGTACGGAGTGAATGGTATTATCCAGTACAACATACACACTGTTCTTACATACAATTTGTTCACAACAGCAAGAAGCAATTCAGTTCACATTGTAGAATAACAAATACAGGTAAAAGGTGCACAAATTCTGAGAAAATACATAACAGACAGAGATTGCCAGTGTGTCATAGATGTGCATTAGCACGATTATTGTATATTTTCCGGGTAAAAATCCTTCAAGTTGTTTGCTCAAGGTTATCATGTCTCTCGTCCTTGCTTTTGGGAACATGTCGGAGGAAATCCAGCTCTGCGCTAAAATGGCGCTGAACTGCGACCGGTCCACAGGTGGCGCCAGCTGCCCACAGAGAGGTCTTCCAGGGCACTGTTTGGTGGAGGAAGGAGCTGGATTGGCTCCAGCAAAGGGAGTTCTCGGCCCAAATGCAATTACACCTGCGGCGCAGTCTAGACTTGCCATCAGACAGACGGAGATAGCGGGAGTAAAAGAGACCATCCCACACGTTGCCGTCCCCCGCCCAGAACTGCTCTGACGAATCCAACCTTCCCTCTGATAGAGAGGTTAATGAACGGTGGCGCACTGCAATTTTGCAGAGAAAGACAGGCCTGAACGCCCTCTGGATCTGAACGCCCTCTGGGACAGGCCTGAACGCCCTCTGGACCTGAGCGCCCTCTGGGATAGGCCTGAACGCCCTCTGGACCTGAACGCCCTCTGGGACAGGCCTGAAAGCCCTCTGGACCTGAGCGCCCTCTGGGACAGGCCTGAACGCCCTCTGGGACAGGCCTGAGCGCCCTCTGGGACAGCCCTAAACGCCCTCTGGGACAGGCCTGAGCGCCCTCTGGACCTGAACACCCTCTGGGACAGGCCTGAGCGCCCTCTGGGATAGGCCTGAACACCCTCTGGACCTGAACGCCCTCTGGGACAGGCCTGAGCGCCCTCTGGGATAGGCCTGAACACCCTCTGGACCTGAACGCCCTCTGGGACAGGCCTGAACGCCCTCTGGACCTGAACACCCTCTGGGACAGGCCTGAGCGCCCTCTGGGATAGGCCTGAACGCCCTCTGGACCTGAACGCCCTCTGGGACAGGCCTGAACGCCCTCTGGGACAGGCCCGAACGCCCTCTGGACCTGAACGCCCTCTGGGACAGGCCCGAACGCCCTCTGGACCTGAACGCCCTCTGGGACAGGCCTGAGCGCCCTCTGGGACAGGCCTGAACACCCTCTGGACCTAAACGCCCTCTGGGACAGGCCTGAACGCCCTCTGGACCTGAACGCCCTCTGGGACAGGTCTGAGCGCCCTCTGGACCTGAACGCCCTCTGGGACAGGCCTGAACGCCCTCTGGGACAGGCCCGAACGCCCTCTGGACCTGAACGCCCTCTGGGACAGGCCCGAACGCCCTCTGGACCTGAACGCCCTCTGGGACAGGCCTGAGCGCCCTCTGGGACAGGCCTGAACACCCTCTGGACCTGAACGCCCTCTGGGACAGGCCTGAACGCCCTCTGGACCTGAACGCCCTCTGGGACAGGCCTGAGCGCCCTCTGGACGTACCGCGGTGTTGGATCTGCCACATCGCGTCACAGCGTGCGGGACGATCGGATCAGGCCACCTTCACCTCCATCACCTGAGAGAAAAAAGAGGGAACTGGAGAACATTTTTAGGGGGATCGGGGGTTCAGTTTGTCATCGGTCTTGCTTTGACTGAGGAGAGGGTCCGCGGGTCATTGGATTGAAAGGCTATAGCAATTTGATTTGGAACAAGGATGCGCCAATTTCATTATTAGGCACGGAAAATTGGCATTAAAAACAGCAATAATTATGCACATGTATTTACTTGTGTACATGTGTTCACAGTACATATACAGTATATGTGTGAGTATGTATAGGTTTACAGGAATTCCCACAGGTACTTGCATTTTGAACCACATATCATCTGGGCTGGTGTAGAGCGGTTTCTGTGCAAATATAACTCTTGGGAGCCTGATTTATATGCCACACTCCGGTATTAGTATATATCATGTAAAAAAAGCCAACAAGATGACTGAAAAGGCACCCCAAAATAAACTAACCAAACGGAAGGACACGGTCATAAAGCGACTGAAAAGTATGCAAATAGCACCGCCTTCTGGCCAATTATACGAATACTCAGTGAACTGAATATTGATAACAAATTGATTGAACTGAATACATTTTTTAAAATCCTATACTGGAACATAAGTAATATTGTTTGACTTCAATATTTTTGTGTTGTTCTAACTTCTAATACTAAAATAAGGGATGTATTGTTTTTGAGCAACACGGGAATATTGATCATATTAAGGACACACACAAGAATTACTAATAAATGTCAACAAATGATTTGATACCGGTATTTATAAAAACGTGAGTCCTGGGCGCGAAAACTGGAAATTATTCAGCTGTGTTGCGCCGGCTCCTAAGTTTAGTTGCACTGAACTTGTTCCACCAACAGAACACAGTTGTGTGGGTGCAATATGTTACCGTCACAGAACCGTGACCGCGGAACGTACCGACGAACCTGAGGCATTTTGAATCACCAGCATATTGTGACCACAGCATTTAATTACAGAGTGAAACTGCATAGCTATGTCTGCTACTAGTTTCCTTACTCGTACCCGGTGCGACCAAGATGATCTCTGAACGTGTTTTACTGTAGCTTCCCAAACACTGCAACGTCACTGTTTCAAGCCACTAGAAAACTACAGTAGAAAAAAACTGGTTAGTAAAAAAAAAACAATCGCAGTGGAGCTACCACATGCTTTGAAAACGATTGTCATACCAGTGATCCAATAGAAACCACCGTTAGAATCTTGTTGACCAATTAAGTTGGGACAGGGCGGGGTGACCGGGTCTTGGTACTTTCCTTCCGGAGTACTAATTTATTTCAATGTGAAGATCGAGAAAATGTAAGGGACGTTAGGAGGGCAGTTTTTTGTTTTATAAATTAAGCCGCGTTTCCACCGCAGGAACTATACCCCGGAACTAGGAACCTTTTGAGGAACTCAGTGCGTTTCCACCGCAGGAACTAGGGTCTAAATTTAGTTCTGGGGGCTTTGTTTTACCCCCCAAAACGTTCCTGCTCGGGGGGTAGTACTTTCCGAAAGTACAGGAACCTTTTGGGTGGAGCTTGCAGCGCTGAACATTTCTGATTGGTCGAGTACTCGTAGCATTTGTGTTGTATTTATTTTCCGCCATTACCCGCCATGTTTGAAAATATGCCGGCGCAACGCGATTTATTTTCATAATAACTTCAAATCAAACTTGTATGTGATGCAGCGCAGTAGCCTAGTTTTGGTTATAGCCTGCCAACGTCTTGGAATTATAACGTGTGCTCTTCTGTTCTTTTCTTGCTTTAGTATTCGTTTTATAAAATGCTAAGCATTCGTGCTGGGACAGCATATTACGTACTAAAACATTCAAACGGATTAATTCGGTTGCTGAATATTTTCTTCCGGATTTTCTTTGTTAGCCCATTGTAATTGAATCAAAACGTTTGATACAGTTATGTGAGGTATGCGGTAGTTCTGCGTAATTCACATTGGTGATACAGTAAAAGCAAACTGGAAATCACCTTCCGCACTTTTTGTCATGGTAAAATAACAGGTTAATTCTAGTAATAGTACCTTTAGCTTTTTCAGACTGCCGTAATTTTACTCTGCCATTCTTCAATTTCACAAAAAGACCAGGAAGACTATGGACTAATTTATGGTGCATGGTTCGCATCTGGAGGGCACACTTCGCTGCTCGGCTAGCAGTAACTCCGAAGGAAAACAAACGGTGGCTGTACCACTACTAATTTAAAATTTCACGCAAGTCCGAGTTTTCGTTCTATTCTTGTCATTTTGCGATTAGCCTATATAGAATTGACGATGAGAAAGTAATCAAACAGCAAATTGTTTACAACGTGTGCATGTTTTCTGCTGTTGTTGCCAGTTATATTGGAAATGTGAATGCATTCTGTCGCTTCGGATGTCAAGACATGAAAGCGAATGTTCGCATGAAAACATAATGAATGTGTTTGAGAGGATATATAAAACAGTTACAATCTGACTATTGGTCTGTTATATCCTATTTGTTGCATAACGGTCCAAGTTCAACTACCAACGACAGTTTTGCTTGACAACGGTAACATATGCCCAAACGGCTGCAGAAGAATATTTCAATTCCATGTGATTAAATCGATAAAAAGCAATAAATACAAAAGTAACCATATATAGTCATTGTTGGCAACCCGTTGTATATAAGTGGAATAAACCCCTCCGGGCTGTCCCGGTTATTAGAAAATAATGTAGGCTACTTCGGTGATAGTATGGGGTTACAGAAGAAATCATATGACAGATGGACCGACGACAACGTCGCTTTTCCATACGTCAGTGGGCTAATTTGCCTAACCTTCGCGGGACTTTAGACCCCGGTGGAAACGCAGACAGCCATTGGCTGAAGGAACCTTTTAGTTCCTGGTAAAGCAGTTCCTGGGACTGAAAGTTCCGGGTAATTTTGGTGGAAACGCGGCTTTACACAGGGTTGACAAATTTAAGATACAGGGTTTACTGATGTGACGCTGCACACTCCGGCACGGTAGGTGGCGGTATGCACCTTTAAAGCTGGGGTACAATCCGCCAACAAATCCCACAGAAGAAGTTCGAGAAAATGGATAGCAACGAGCACCGAGGTCAGTAAGGCAGTACATGACGCCTTTAACTTGGCGGTGTTCGTTCATCTCCTTCAAAAGTATCCAAAAGCTGTTCGTCATCAACGTATAACCTACTAAACATCATTTCCGCGCTGCGGACAGACCATTTGTAGCCTATGGTGTTAATGTCACGGCAGTGTGATCGTTAACACTCAATATTTTCCTGGTAGCAAGCTACTGGCTGTTTACTCGCTTTCCATTTTAAATATTTCTGCAGCAAAACATTTGCACGCCTTGGACCCATGCTGCGACTTTCGTAGCGAGCAAGTTAAGTTACCCATTTGATAGTTGAGTTAGTCAACACAAAGCTTTTACGTTATCCAGCTAGTACTAATAAGTAGCCAACACAAGTTGGACATTGATGGACATAAACCCAATCCTCTGTTTCTAGCTAACTGTTAGCATTTGCTTTTGTGTGCAGTGAATACACTTTCTAGCAAATGTTTTGAGCGGTTAGTTAAGAAGATTTGAACAGAATCCAGAAGTGGGCAGAAACGTGGCAAATGAAATTAAATATAACTGAATGTAAAGTTCTACATGTGGCAGGATTACTTTATAGGTGGTACAAAATTACAATGTGCACATGTTAAAAAAGACTTGGGAATAATAGTTGATCAAAGCCTAATAGGGTCTGGTCAATGTGCTGTAGCAGTAGTAAAAAAAAAAGCCAACAGGATGCTGGGATACATAGCCAGGAGTATTCAGTATAAATCTAAGGAGATCATACTCACCCTATACATTACCCTTGTCAGACCACACTTAGAGTTTCTGTCCAGCTAGAGACTAGCTAATAAATATAGCTTTGACCAGCCAGAGACCAGCTACAGACCAGTTCTGACCAGCTTTGGCCAGCCACAGACCAGTTATGACCAGCATTGATCAGCCACCGACCAGCTAGAGACCAGCCACAGACCAGCTAGAAGTGTCAAACACAGACTGAACCATCGTAAACACAGCTGAGAATCCCAGCCAGTTTGAGGACTCTCTGTTCTTTTTTAACCCCGTGTGTGCAGGTTATGAGGGCTATGACTGCTACAGCACCAGCAGCAGTACCCCCGCATCTGTGGGGCCCTACACCTTCAGCGGGTCCTGGGGGGCCACAAAGCCTGGTTTTGGGGGCGGTGCGGTCGGTGGGGCTCCCGGCAATGGCGGGAAGCATTCCGAGAGCCCGGACTCCATCATCGCCAAAATCAACCAGCGCCTGGACCTGCTGTCCCGGGACAACGGGGGGAAAGAGAGCCAGGAAAGGTGAGAACGCGCTTAGACACACACTCATACACGCACACGCATGCACAATTACACACACTTATACACACACGCACACTCACACCTGCATATGTTTCCCTGGCAGTCGGAATCCGATGATGTGCATTAAGAGATCACGCTACTGCGTTTCGTCATTTTGACACAACAGCATTGTGTCCAGAGCATTTTTAGAGTGGGGTATGTCTGACCTGCCCCCTCCCCCCCCCCCCCCCCCCAGCTCCTTCAGTTTTGAGGCCTTCCAGTCCTACATGGCGGCCGATACTGAGCCCTACCGCTACAGCGAGGAGACGACCGGGACCGGGGAGCGCACAGGGGAACCGCCACAGACCCCCGAAAACCACACCCCCAGCCGGCCGGGCAGGGGTGGGGGCGGCCGGCGTGGGCAAGGTGGGGGCCCAGGGGGTAACAAAACCAGGGGCGGGGGCAACCAAGGGGGCGGGAGAGGAGGGTTCTCCCAACAAGAATTAGAAAGCCTAGAATACAATGAAATTAGGAGCACTGCTCCTGATCAGTACAATTAAAAGACACAGAGAAACAAAATCTAAACAAAACAACCACAGCGAACAAACCACCACAGCCAACAACACAGGTTCTAAAATAATAAGTAAAATAAATAAATAGTGTAATTTAGCACTAGAATAAGTGTACTTGTACCGCACCACCTTCTGGCCAATTATACACATATTCGGGGAACTGAATGTAGATAACTGAAATGAATTGAACTGAATACATTTATATTAGCCTATACTGGAATATAAGGTAATTATGTTTTACTTCAATATTTTTTAGTTATTCTAATACTAAAATAAGGGTTGTATTGTTTTTGAGCCACGCGGGAATATTGCTCATATTAAGGACACACACTTTTTTAAAAAATTCTTAAGAATTACTAACAAACGTCAACAAAATTATTTGATACCGGCATTTATAAATATGGTTCACGGACTCTTTACGTGAGTCCTGGGCACGAAAACTGGAAATTATTCAGCTGTGTTGCGTCGGCTCCTAAGTTTCGTTGCACTGAACTTGTTCCACCAACAGAACACAGTTGTGTGGGTGCAATATGTTACCGTCACAGAACCATGACCGCGGAACGTACCGACGAACCTGAGGCATTTTGAATCACAAGCATATTGTGACCACAGCATTTAATTACAGAGTGAAACTGCATAGCTATGTCTGCCACTGGTTTCCTTACTCGTACCCGGTGCGACCAAGATGATCTCGAACGTGTTTTACTGTAGCTTCCCAAACACTGCAACGTCACCGTTTTAGCCAATAGAAAACTACATAAGAAAAAGAAACGAAAAAAACCAATCACAGTGGAGCTACCACATGCTTTGAAAACGATTGTCATATCAGTGGTCCAATTGAAACCACTATTAGAAGCTTGTTGACCAATTATGTTTGGACAGGGCGGGGTGACCGGGTCTTGGTACTTTTCTTCCGGAGTACTAATTTATTTCAATGGGAAGATCGAGAAAATGGATAGCAACGAGCACCGAGGTCAGTAAGGCACTACATGACGCATTTAACTTGGCGGTGTTCGTTGATCTCCCTCAAAAGTAACCAAAAGCTGCTCGTCATCAACGTAGAACCCGCTAAACATCATTTCCGCGGACAGACCATGTGTAGCTTATGATGTTAATGTCACGGCAGTGTGATCGTTAACACTCAATATTTGCCTGGTAGCAAGCGGCTAGCTGGCTACGCACTTTCCATTTAAAATGTTTCTGCAGCAAAACATTTGCACGCCTTGGGCTCGTTCTGCGACTTTCGTAGCGAGCAAGCCAAGTTACCCATTTGATGGTTGTCAAGACGAAAACTGTTTTAAGTTATTCAGCTAGTACTAATAAGTAGCCAACACAAGTTGGACATTGATGGACGTAAACCTAATCCTCGGTTTCTAGCTAACGGTTAGGCTTTGCTTTTGTGTGCTGTGATGCTGCAGTGAATAAACTTTCTAGCAAATGTTTTGAGTGACAACGTTTGGTTCGTTAAGTGGTTGTGATGATGAAAACAACGATTCATGTCCACTAGTTCTCACACATAATCACATTGATCATTTGTTCACAGAGTGTGTGTTGTAGCCTTCTGGCATCTTAACTAAGTTAGGCACCCAGCTAATGTTTATATTCTTGGCATTTATGGTGACACGTTAGTGTGCTGACATCATGACTTGGGCTGACTGCGCTTATTTCGGCTGTCTACTAGCCAGCTGGCTTGTTGATTGACCATCAATTTTTTCAGGAGTTGTAGAAAGCAAGTCAGCTGGCGAGGTAGACGGATAGTTCACTGGCTTGGCTTACCTCCTTTGTGCGCAACTGCCATCTTGAAGCGCGTGTATTTTATAGTAATTCACAGTAATTTATCCGATCCTCTTATACAGCGCCAATTATGTTCTTATGTCAGCCTTACGTTCAGCACTGAATATAGACTAGCTCCATATTTCTGTGAGCTCATATTCATCCTGTCCTACATAACTACATTTTTCCGACGTTTTCTTTCGACGGTTTAATGTTAATTTGCTGTACAACGCTGAACCGTCTATGAAAGTTTCCGAATTTGCAATAATTGATAATGAGCCATTAACGTGTATCAGTCTTTGGTATCGGCACAATTACCAGTTATCCCCTGTGTGCCTAAATCAGAGTTTACATCCAAGGACTCCCTGGAAAAGAGGGGACAGGACACACCTGCAGAATGTGTGCCGTTTAAAAATAAATTTTCATTTTATTGAATTATTTATCTCCTTGGTAATATGGCTTGCAATTGTTTTCAGGTCTGCCCTGCTGAAATTTCCATCTTAAAGCAGCCTAAGCTGTGCTTTCGAGACTTCTTGATAGCCAACCAGCTAGAGACCAGCTTTGGCCAGCCACAGACTCTCTGTTCTTTTTTAACCCCGTGTGTGCAGGTTATGAGGGCTATGACTGCTACAGCACCGGCAGCAGTACCCCCGCATCCGTGGGGCCCTACACCTTCAGCGGGTCGTGGGGGGCCACAAAGCCCGGTGTTGGGGGGGGTGCGGTCGGTGGGGCTCCCGGCAACGGCGGGAAGCATTCCGAGAGCCCGGACTCCATCATCGCCAAAATCAACCAGCGCCTGGACCTGCTGTCCCGGGACAACGGGGGGAAAGAGAGCCAGGAAAGGTGAGAACGCGCTTAGACACACACTCATACACGCACACGCATGCACACTTACACACACACACACACTCATACACGCACACGCATGCACACTTACACACACACACACACTTACACACACACACACACTCATACACGTACACGCATGCACAATTACACACACTTATACACACACGCACACTCACACTTATACACACATGGCGCGCGCACGCACACACACACTTATACACACACGCACACTCACACTTATACACGCACACGCATGCACACTTACACACACACGCATGCACACTTACACACACACATGCGTGCGCACACACACACACACACACACATACACACACTTATACACACATGGCGTGTGCGCACACACACACACACACACACACTTATACACACACACACACATGGCGCGCGCACGCACACACACACACTAACTTATACACACACACACACACACACACTTATACAGACACACGTACACCTGCATATGTTTCCCTGGCAGTTGGAATCTGATGATGTGCATTAAGAGATCACGCTACTGCGTGTCGTCATTTTGACACAACAGCATTGTGTCCAGAGTATTTTTAGAGCGGGGTATTTCTGACCTGCCCCCTCGCCCCCCCTCCCCCCCCCAGCTCCTTCAGTTTTGAGGCCTTCCAGTCCTACATGGCGGCCGATACTGAGCCGTACCGCTACAGCGAGGAGACGACCGGGACCGGGGAGCGCACAGGGGAACCGCCACAGACCCCCGAAAACCACACCCCCAGCCGGCCGGGCAAGGGTGGGGGTGGCCGGCGAGGGCAAGGTGGGGGCCCAGGGGGTAACAAAGCCAGGGGCGGGGGCAACCGAGGGGGCGGGAGAGGAGGGTTCTCCCAACAAGGCCAGCGACGGAGTGGAGGGGGAGGAGGAGGGGGTGGGGTAGGAGGAGGAGGAGGAGGAGGAGGGGGCGGGGGAGGAGGTGTGGGAGCAGGAGGAGGAGTAGGAGGAGGAGGGGGTGGGGGAGCGGGGGGTGGAGGGGGTTACTACCACTACAGAGAGGGTCCCCTGCCCTCCCACTACCACTCCCACTACCCCCCGGCCCCCGACCCCTACGCGCGCTACGGAGTGCCCCCCCCGCCACCGCCGCACCCCCCCTCCTCCTCCGAGCGTCTGTCCGCCCGCTGGAACGAACTCAACTACATGGGGCCCCACCCTGGCATGGGGCCCCGGGGGGGCCCCGGCCGGCTGCCCCCCCTCTTCCCCCCCGGCCGCCACCTCCCCCCGCCCGACTACCACTCCGGCATGCCCGGCCCCGCGCCCCACCACCCCCTGCCGCCCCACGGCATGATGGGAGGGCGCTACCCGCCCTTCGCCCCCTACACCCCCTACGGGCCCTCCGGGGGCCCCGGGCCCTGGCAGAGACCCGGGAGGAAGCGGACGCGCTCGGAGAGAGAAGGCAAGGTGAGTGGGGCATGATGGGAAGGATTGGGAAGGGCATGCCGATGTCTTGAAGGGTCTTCGCCTGGTAACATTACTGCCCGCCAGCTGGACCCTTCAGAGTGTGTACTGAGCGTTGCCCCTGGAAACCTTAAGCTTCTTCGCAATTTCTTTCCTGGAAATGAACTTGCTACAAAATGTTTACTTGGCTCCACCCATCTAAGCCTAACTCCTCCTCCTTCGCCATATTTTTTTCAACTTTAGTGCCTATTTTACTAACACTACAGGCTCATGGTATTAGGCGCTTTAAACAAACTTTAGGTAGATAAGATTTCAATTGAGCTACATCTGCACCTCCCTCCCACCCCTCCACCTCCTGCTTTGGAGAATGATTGGAGAGACTTCCAATAATTTGTTTAATTGTAATTAAAGCCAAAGGAGGCTATTTTGTGGAAAGTAGTCTGAGGCTATGTTTAAGCAATGTGGCCTAATACTTTTGGCCTGTATTGTATACCACATATTATATTATTTGTTTTCATTAAGCTATAAATTAGGATTTTTATTAATTCTGTGC
>NC_049217.1:30482920-30502920 GCF_013347855.1 Anguilla anguilla | reverse complement strand
CATACAGGAGAGCGCACGTACAGGAGAGCGCACGTGCATCTCTTTATGTACTCTGTCTGTTTTTCTGTTATAGGCCATCACTGACCAGTTCAAGATGTCCAGTGTGCAAATAGCCAAGAGCATCCTGAGCAACAAGAACATCAGCGACATGATGGAGAAACATTTAAGGGTATGAGTTGCACACACACACGCGCACGCATGCACACACACACACCCACACATGCGCACGCATGCACACACACACACACACACACACACCATCCAGGTTCCTATCCTCCAATCACATTCAAACATACACATGACCCAGGTCACTTTTTTGTGTGTAACTTTTCCCTCCATGTCATGTCAGTGGTCCATCTCAGTGTTGCATATGGCAGCCTTGGCTCATGGAGGATTTATGCAGTCCTTATGTCCAGAAAAATCCCCCCAAAAACGTGCGGTCCAGGTAACATTATTCACATGCAGCGTCCTGTAACCCCCCCCCAGGGAGAAGACCCCTTCACGGAAGAGGTGGAGGAGGAGGGCGTGGCACCAGCGGGCGAAGGAACGAGTGAAAAAGAGCGAGAGACGGAGGGAGCGGGGGGAGCGAGCGATGTAGCGGAGACGAGTACAGAGGACATCCTACAGGGAGGGGGGGTGGAGGGCAACGGGGAGGGGGAGGGGCAGGTGGGGGG
The DNA here is from genome assembly GCF_013347855.1 of Anguilla anguilla. Classification (NCBI taxonomy): domain Eukaryota; kingdom Metazoa; phylum Chordata; class Actinopteri; order Anguilliformes; family Anguillidae; genus Anguilla; species Anguilla anguilla. Next base: position 30,502,246 of record NC_049217.1, on the reverse strand, counting down.
AGAAGGGGAGGGGGAGGGGGATGAGGAGGGGGAGGGAGAGGGGCAGGTGGGGGGAGAAGGGGAGGTGGGGGGAGAAGAAGAGGGGTACTCAGAAAACGATCTAGAAGAGGAGGAGGATGAAGATGAGGAGAATCCAATGGCCTAGTGGGGTAGATGGGATTCTGCCCTGTTTGTTAGTTTTTTTTTTAGTTTAGTTTCCTGTTTTCCTCTGAGCGGCACTTCCCTTACTTACTGACTGACTGACTGACTGACTGACTGACTGGGGCTGGAGGGGACGGGTCGCTACGCTCGGTTTCCGGTCCTGTCCTCTGCCTGCTGTTTTGAACTGTCGTTCGTTTGGAACGGCCTTCTGGGAGTTCCGGTAGCTGGAGGTGCGGTGTGAGGAGGGAGCGGCGTTTCCGCAGTCTGTACGGCGTCGCTGTTTCCCCTGGAGAAGGCCTTCGCGTCCGCCGCCGCCACCGCCGCCGCCGCCACTGCTGCTGCTGGGTTTTATGAAGGTTCTGGGGTCCGGGGTCCGGAGCCGGGTTTCGTCCGCTCTCCAGGGCACTGGGAGATCTCCGGTCGATTCAGGGCGGACGTCTGTCGCTGTTGGACGGGTGATTTATGGCCGGAAGGTTCTCTGCAGCGTTCTCCAGAAGTATTTCACCTGGAAAAGGTGGATGTATTTCACCTGGATGCCTACAGGGTTATTTAATAAAGCAGAATTAAGTTTGCCAGAAACTGTCAGAAGTACTTTTGAATGAATTTAGGATTTCATCCAGTTTGTGTGCTAACCGCCTGACATCCAGATACAACAATGCAGCTTTGTGTTTTTTTTTATTGTTTTTTTTTAAATAGTACTGTTTGCAGTTTTCTGGAAGAGGAGCGTTTGGTTCAGTTTCTGGGTTTTCTATGCAGAGAGTAATGCATTGTTATGACGATAATCGTAGTCTTTCCAGTTCTACTTGTACCAAAACTGCGTTTGAGTGTCCCAAGTGGCAAGGTTTGTAAATATGAGATGTAAATAAGGTTAAAATTTGTCCAGTTTGCATAAAAAAGACCATTCTTATAATTTAACTATTTTATGGAGTTGCTCAGAACAGAACCAGGAGACTAAATAGTTCTAATTTTCTCTCTTTGTTCAGTTTTTCATCCATAACTGCTGAGCTACACGTCTTCACTGAGAATATTATTTTGTCTCACTTTCAGCTGATTCCCCACATTATGCACATGCAGTAAGAACGTGGCTGAGGACAGGTCAGTCGAGAGATTTAGGGCCCTATTCATGTATTGTAGGTTTTCATCTCACTTGTGCACTGGTTTCTGTTCATTTCACACGCTGGCAAATCCATAGTGTTGTGCTCTAAGTGAACAGTATGAAAGCTACAAGCTATACGATGCCAAATTAGTCACTTGGGCTGATTCAATTAAAGACAGAGCAGCAGAGCCACTGTTTCCATTTTCCTCTGGTATGTTTTCAGATGCACTCCTTCCTCTAATTGCACCCGGACAGTTGAAGTGAAAACTTCTGTCCCAAATACGGAGGTGGACGAAACTGGACATGTCCTGGACTTGTACTCTTTCTTTCTTTCTGTTTGCTTTTCTCTCTCTTTCTGAGCCCTTTGACTTCTTCCCTCTTTCAGTTGGGTCAGTTCCTGGAATGTGAACATTGCTACTGTATGCTGTTGATTCCTCTACTGTGTACATATACAAAAACATATACATGAACTAGTGTGTAAGTATGTGTATATATGCGCACACTCGCTGGTTAAGTAAATAGGAGGAGTGAGTCTTCCCCCTTTAAAAAATAAAATAAAATAAATTTCTCCACTTTCAGAAAAAATAGCCGGCAGTCTTTGCAGCGTTCCCCTGGTTACTGTCCTTAAACAGGGTTTTTTTGGTCTTTGGGTCATTTCATTGGCACACACATTCGCTGAAGCCCGAAGCCCCGCCTTTGCCATGCACATTAGTTTGAGCCAGGCCCTCTTATTCTAATGAAAAAATCATCGCCTTTCAGAGACGCTTAGCATTTTAATTTTTTTGCACCTTGAGGGCTCGGTTTCAGGCTGTTTGAAATGAACTGTTGAGCAGGAAAAGTTCAATAAACAGGGTTGATTTGAAATGATGTTTGCATGGTCTATTTGTGATTAAAGAGACTCACCCTTTGAGGTGTGAGGTCACAGATGTGTGATTAGAAGGCTCTTCACTGAACAGTCCAATGCTGCTGATGTCACAGTCACTACTGGTGACTGACAGCACTGGAGTTCTAGAACACCGATTTAGAATTTTGAAAAAACATTTAGAATAACTTAATAACAAAGAGTTAAATGAGGATGCTACTTGCCCCAGTGTGTGTCCTGGGTGTGCTTATACTTCAGCAAAAGCCTTGGAGCTTTTTGAAACCTGATTGTAAATGGCTACTGTGAAAAATGATGTAAGTGGTAAATGCTGGCTTTCGTCACAAGGCGTCGTTGTTTCACAAAGCTTGGCCTGAATCTGCCGCTGCAGAAATGCTGTTGAAAGCAGTGTGGGAAGCAGGATTGCAGCCCAAAGGGGACAGAGATAAGGGGAGCGTTTGAATGGAATCTGATGTATGGACAGCGGGCTGGGAAAATGGCAGATGCAGTCCCCCCCCCCCCCCCAACTGTGTCCTCAGGGGCTCCCACCTGCTCTGTGTTTTCCTCCTCTCCTTATATGGCATGTGCTGTTACCTGCCCCCTTTCAAGAGGTCAATCATATTTCAACCAATCACAGGGCCGTCTGTCCCCATGCCGCCACCTTGGGGCACTATTTGTTGACATAGACCTGGCAGACGGACAGCCTAAGCGATCCCTCTAAGGGGGCCTAAGTTTAACCTCTCCTCTCTGTTAACCCAATCCATTCCCTCTCCTTTGTAAAAGATCTTTCGTATGCAGTGAGGATCTTGGGCTGGTACACAGTGAGGATCTTGGGCTGGTACGCAGTGAGGATCTTGGGCTGGTACACAGTGAGGATCTTGGGCTGGTACACAGTGAGGATCTTGGGCTGGTACGCAGTGAGGATCTTGGGCTGGTACGCAGTGAGGATCTTGGGCTGGTACACAGTGAGGATCTTGGGCTGGTACGCAGTGAGGATCTTGGGCTGGTACACAGTGAGGATCTTGGGCTGGTACACAGTGAGGATCTTAGGCTGGTACGCAGTGAGGATCTTGGGCTGGTATGCAGTGAGGATCTTGGGCTGGTACGCAGTGAGGCTCTTTGGTTGCCGGCTGTGTCTGGCTGACAGGTGGCCTGGCGACCACATTAAGGTTTGAGGTTTGAAAAAACAAAAAAAACAGTTTTTTCACTTCCTGCAATCCCATAATTAGCAAAACCTCCATAGCCATCCATAGCCATAAACACAGCTGGCAGAATACCAGGTAAAAGAAACTTAATTTTGATCAAGTGAGTTTTCTTTTTTAAATTTTGATAATTGTAACCGGTCATTTTGACCTCCTCCTACAGTGACATACTTCATACATGTCCGCCGCTTGTCACGAGATCTTTTCTCTGAAGACTGCAGGCCCGCAGTTTGTCACGGCCTCCCGCGTTTTCCCCTCACAAGAGCCTCATGCCTCCCTGCAGTATTTAAACCACGACCTCCAATTACGACACTGACGTTCTGGATGTACGCCTATTTACTTTCTCTGGTTCTGTTTTCCATTGATGGTACATATCAACTAAGCCAACAGTTATAAGCATAAATAATGAATGGTAAATGTGCATGTCAAATATGAACAGTATTTCATTCCATTCATATTTAGTAGACCCTCTTATCCTGAGTGACATAGAGTATAATATATATTTACCTAAAAATTCGCAATACTTCTAATTATAGGTACAGAAGATTTCCAGAATTCTACAAATGTGCATTTCTAAACATATTTCAACATTTCTATATACTGTACTTTCTTTTGTAAAATACATTGTAAAAAACACATTTCTACTTCACTTCACAGTTTTGTCCACATGATGTGTAATACAATTTATATTTGTCAGTATACCATGCGTCTATACATTATACAATTACATTTTGAAGGCAGCACAGTGTTAATTATTTAAATAACGTTAAAAGAAATTCACAGACAAGCTGCTTAAGAAACTAATTTTATTTCTTATTCTGGTGTCTTCATGTTGCCAATCTTCAAGGCTGGACTTCCTGTCAGAGATGAAAAGGAATGTAAGGTGACTTCCTGTCAGAGATGTTAAGGAATGTAAGGTGACTTCCTGTCACTGATGTAAAGTAATGTAAGGTGACTTCCTGTCACTGATGTAAAGGAATGTAAGCTGACTTCCTGTCACAGATGTAAAGGAATGTAAGGTGACTTCCTGTCACTGATGTAAAGGAATGTAAGCTGACTTCCTGTGAAACGAATGTAAGGGCTTTGTCCTGGGCACAGAATGCCATGTAATGAACAGGCCTTTACCAAGCAGTAAAGCAAGTTCAGGTCAGACCACCATGTTCACTGATCTTTCTCATAACATGTGAACATATTTTCTAAAGGATAAGAAGTCAGGGTTTGACAGCCTCACAGACGTACAGTCTGCTCATACCTACAGGCATTGTAGTCCATGCGGTTTGTACAGTACAGTCCCTATGATCATGCGGTAGGACTGCACAGTCGGATGTCAGGCGGTGTTGCGGTCATACGGTCAGGACGGCCTAAACGCGGTCAGTCTGGTCTTTACCCTGAAGTGCGCCCATCCCTGGATCTCCGAGAAGAGGGCGTCGCCGGGGCAGGAGGTGTTGACCAGCTGGCGGTGGCCGTGGACGGTGTAGTTGGCGATCAGCCGGTCCCCGCCCACCGCGCAGGCCGTCAGCCGGTCCCGGACCAGCTCCAGAGTCGGGCGGGACGGCAGGTCGGTCGTGTAGTCCCCGATGATGGACACGCCGTAGCCGCGGGAGTTCTGGCCCTTGGTGTGAGCTCCGCGCCAGTTCCAGCCCCGCCCCTCGTAGATGTACCCGTCCGAGCCCGCCACGAAGCTGGTGGGGGGGGGGGGGGGGTCATCGACGCTGCCGTTTTACCCGTGAGCGAGGTACTTCATCTGAATTTCAGTATTTGTCCAGCTGTATACTTGGATTCTGAGTGTAAATGCAGAAAGCTGCACAAGCCGCTCTGGATAAGAGTGTCTGTCTGCTGCATGGCTGACATGTAATGAAACGTTATCAGGGTGTCATGGTGACGTGGTTTGACGTGACGTAGCGCGGTATGGTGTGGTGTGGCCCGGTGCAGTGTGACGTAGCATGACGTGTCGTGTTGTAGCATGATGTAGCATGACGTGGCGGTTCGTGATGTAGGGTAGTGTGGGATGGTGCAGTGTAGCATGGTGTAGCAGGACGTGTCGTGTTGTAGCATTTCGTGACGTAGCATGGTATGGTGTGGCGTGGTGTGGTATGGTATGGTGTGGTGTGTTGTAGCATGACGTGGCGGTCTGTGACGTAGCGTAGTGTGGGATGGTGCAGTGTGACGTAGCATGACGTGGCGGTTCGTGACGTAGCGTAGTGTGGGATGGTGCAGTGTAGCATGGTGTAGCAGGACGTGTCGTGTTGTAGCATTTCGTGACGTAGCATGGTATGGTGTGGCGTGGTGTGGTATGGTATGGTGTGGTGTGTTGTAGCATGACGTAGCTTGGTGTAGCATGACATAACGTGGTATGGCGTGTCGTGGCGCGCGCGCGGCGGCGTTGGGGCAGCACCTGTATCCGATGTCGTCCCAGCCGCGGTCGTCCTGGTGGAAGCGCTGCATGGACCTCATGTCTGCGGCGCACTGCTGGAAGGTCAGGCAGGGCCGGCTCGGCTCGTAGGTGTGGTGCACGTACAGGAAGGACAGGGGCAGGGCCAGCAGGGTGGGCGTGCCCCGGTACGGCTCCGCCTCCCACTGGCACCGCGGGATGATGGCGGGACACTCTAGCGGAGGGGGAGAGGGACGCAGGGCCGCTTTTAACAACCGGTGGGGCTGAAACTGTTTACACAAGCCCAGTAAAAATTAGGGCCGGTGTGAATGCAGGTTTTTTGCGTTAGCCCAGCGCTATGACACCTGATTCAACTGGTTAACTAATCGTGGTCTTTAATCAAAACATCGAAAAGTTGAATGAGATGGCTTAGTGTTAGGAAAAAACAAAAACCTGCACCTACAACGTCCCTTTTTGGGGGGCCAGTAATAACTGATTGACTGGGTTACTGATAGGGTGGTTAGTGGGGCTGTTATTTTTGCATTTTGGTCACAGCCTCTTTCTTCATTATCAGTGAAGTTAGAACTGATTAGACTAACACTGTCAAATAATCATGGCTCGCTTCGTTAGCGTGTTGGTTGGTTAATTCATGTGTTGGTTGTTTGGTTAGTGTGTTGGTTGGTTAGTGTGTTGGTTGGTTGGTTAGTGTGTTGGTTGGTTTATTAGTGTGTTGGTTGGTTAGTGTGTTGGTTGGTTGGTTAGTGTGTTGGTTGGTTTATTAGTGTGTTGGTTGGTTAGTGTGTTGGTTGGTTAATTAGTGTGTTGGTTGGTTGGTTAGTGTGTTGGTTGGTTAATTAGTGTGTTGGTTGGTTGGTTAGTGTGTTGGTTGGTTTATTAGTGTGTTGGTTGGTTAATCAGTGTGTTGGTTGGTTAATGGTTTATTTCGCTCATTCCTGCACTGGGGGCGTTCAGTAGTGCAGCACCCTCCTGGTCCCCTCCCTGCTTCGGCTGGGGGTCGTGCTCACCTGTGTACCTGCGGACGAACAGCTCCAGCCCCGCGCCGAGCGCGGCGGCCTCGGTCTCCGCCCCCTGGGCCAGGGCGGGGTCTTCGGCCAGGCGGCGGCGCAGCGCCAGCGCCTCGCGCACCTGCTCCCGCAGCAGGGCGGGGCTCACCAGCTCCCGGAAGTTCTGCCGGCGGCGGGGGCTGATGAGGCGGGGGGCGGAGCCCAACCCGCCGTCCCGCAGGCGGTGCTGGTAGTACCGCCGCAGGAGGCCGCTCAGGACGGGCGGGCGCTCGGGGGCGTGGCCGAAGAGCTCCGTCCCGAGGACCACGCCGTCCATCCCGCCGTTGACGAGCGCGTCCGTCGCCAGGGAGGGCGTCCCGGAGAGCGCGAAGGCCCGCGGCGATGTCACGTTATCCCAGCAGCCATCTGGGCCCAGGCTGTCCGGGAGCGGGGAGCGGAGGAAGGACAGGCCCAGGGTCTGGGCCAGGGCGAGGGCGTACACCCCCGACAGAGAGGACCCCTCCCCCGCCAGCAGCCCTGCCTCCAGGCCCAAAATGAGCGGAGCCAGGGCGACCGTGGTGCCGTCCTGCGTCAGGACCACGCCCTCTTCCTCCCTGGCCTCGGTGACCCGGTGACCAATCATGCTCCGGAAGAAGTCGGACGCCGCGGAAGGGAGCGTGGGGGGAGCCTCCTCGCTGGGGGGACCCAGGAAGTGTCGGACGAGAGGGCCGTCCAGCCCCCCCCACCCCCGGAGGCTCCTCAGCAGGGCCACGCCCTTCAGCTCCGGGTTCCACGCTTCCACCTGCTCCACCGCCGCGATGAAGCTCTCCATGCTCCGCTGGGGGGGGTCTGAAACCAGAGAGAGCCGCCCCCCACCCCACCCGTGAGCCGTACGCTACGCCACGACCCACAGCACACACCTACAGGCCTGTTTCACCACTGAGTCACCGCGCTTTACCGAGACCTCAACACCACTGCAGCCTGGAGATCAAGTGGTCCACACGGTAACATGCAGATCATACAGTCAGTACGGTCCTACAGCCATGCAGTCATATGCTCATACACCATATGACCTATATAGTATATAACATATAGGTCCTTGTTAAACACAGCTTTAAAAAGCAAATTACCGGTTGTTAAACTGGATTATTATTGATGTAATTGTAAAACCATTACCACTTTAATGCTGTACATTCAAACATATAGTTTTGCAGTCTTATGTGAAGCAGCGCTCATACTCTCTGCAGCGAGTGTTCCTCTTTGTTGCAGAGCATCCTTGCATGTCCTTGCTTTTCTAAAAATTGAACTGCGAGCGTGTGCGTGTAGAGTGGTGAGGCTGCGAGCCTGTGGGTGTAGAGCGGTGGTTACCGTGGCAGCGGGCAGCGATGCCCAGCATGACCATAGCGACGATGCGTGTTGCCGTGGATCCCATCGGAAGAGCAGTACTGCTGTATGTGAACTCTACTGCTATGTGCTCCTCCTCAGAACGCCCTCTGCTCAGAACTCTCTCTGCTCAGAACTCTCCTGCTCAGAACTCTCTCTGCTCTCTCCTCTCCTGCTCAGAACTCCGTCTGCTCAGAACTCTCTCTGCTCTCTCCTCTCCTGCTCAGAACTCCGTCTGCTCAGAACTCTCTCTGCTCTCTCCTCTCCTGCTCAGAACTCCGTCTGCTCAGAACTCTCTCTGCTCTCTCCTCTCCTGCTCAGAACTCCGTCTGCTCAGAACTCTCTCTGCTCTCTCCTCTCCTGCTCAGAACTCCGTCTGCTCAGAACTCTCTCTGCTCTCTCCTCTCCTGCTCAGAACTCCGTCTGCTCAGAACTCTCTCTGCTCTCTCCTCTCCTGCTCAGAACTCCGTCTGCTCAGAACTCTCTCTGCTCTCTCCTCTCCTGCTCAGAACTCCGTCTGCTCAGAACTCTCTCTGCTCTCTCCTCTCCTGCTCAGAACTCCGTCTGCTCAGAACTCTCTCTGCTCTCTCCTCTCCTGCTCAGAACTCCGTCTGCTCAGAACTCTCTCTGCTCTCTCTGCTCCTCCTCAGAACTCTCTCTGCTCTCTCTGCTCCTCCTCAGAACTCTCTCCTCTTCTGCTCAGAACTCTCTCCTGCTCAGAACTCCGTCTGTTCCTGCTCAGAACTCTCTCCTCTCCTGCTCAGAACTGATCCTAATCTCTCCCCAGGGCTTATAAGCACAGGCCAGCTGTGACTCAGGCAAACACTGAGGACGGATAAAAATATCAGTCTGTATTTATTTCCACCCACTCATCGAATTGTGTGGGAAATGTACAGTTGTTTGTGTTTGCACGCATTTGCGTGCGTGCATGTGTGTGTGTGTGTGCGTGTTTGGCCCTTTGGCTCAAGGTCGTTGGTGTGACTTTATCTGATGCCCTCATATTGACATTTCATTGCATAGCCTGTGTCAATATGGAATTTGTGTCTCTGTGTTCCTGAAAATAAGGGAGGTCCCAGCCCGCAGAAAATACAGTGAGCCTTGCTCAGGCCCATGGTGGGTGCCAAAAAAAATGATGGGTCCCTAAAGCTAGTATTCGATAGCAAGTAAGGCATTCCAATTGTTGGTTGTAAATGTTAGAATTAGTGCATGATTATTTTGGGGTACACATCACATATCCTGTTGCATGCCATTTGATAACCTGATATATAACAAGGTCACAATAAAGCAAGCCAAGAGCCTGAGTAGATGCTTGTGTCGACACTTATGCTCTTGAAATGTTGAAATATTGATAGCAACGCAGGACACAAATCTGGTGCAGCACATTTCATTGCTCCCCCCCCCCCCCCCCAATAAAACTTACCTCTGTTCTCCTCGTCTATTTAAGATTCGCTCCCACTTTCTATGAATTACATTAGGCAATACTTACATAATTGCGGTTGTGTCACACATTTGGGACTCAACTGTTCCACTAAGAGAAAATCGGAAAACAGCTATGAAATTATTTAGCGTTACATAGTCTGTTGTTTATGACAAAAAAGGCAAAGTTGCCTCGATTTTGTTTTGTCACACGTCCGTAGTTCATCTCCTGACACAAATCATATGCCGTGCAAACCCTAACCTCACATTCCGACCGACCCCGCGCTTTGTGCTGCTGCGTCTGCTGCTGCGTCTGCAACATGTGATGTCAGCAGGAGTGATAAAGCAGTGGTGCCATGGCAACGGATCATCGCAGGGCTGCTGCTAGTCGGGTGAAAGGTGGTGACGATTCCAGGAGCCTACAGCTAAAAAATAAAAATACATTTTTAAAATTTTATTTGTTTTATTAAAAAAGGGGGGGCCCCAGAGCAATATTCTTTCAGGGGGCCCAGAATTCCTAGTTACGTGAATGTGTCATTGTTTCCATACGTTAGATCCCGTTGGGGGGGAAAAAACAAACTTGCTGTGCTTCACACCCTGTAATTCTGGAAAATTGGTGAAGGACAGTTAATGATTAACGGTTTCTTCCGATGCAGTGACAGTATGCACCTGTTTACCGTCCAGCGTCAGGATCGCACGGTGAGCGGAATTAGGTGGGGGGGGGGGGGGGGGGGGGGGGGGGGGGGGTGGGGGTTGGGGGGTTGTAGGGTCGTAGGGAGTGGCATATGGTGCTGCAGTACCAAAAACATGCTCTTTACAGGAATATATGATGTGTCCATGCATTTCAAAACCACACAGGACTGCAACACAAACACAAACACACTGAAGAACCAGGCTGTTCCTTTTAGATAACTGCACATCCTGTGTTTAAAATGTGTGTTGCAATACTTTTTATATATGTAGCACTTAAATTAGAAGTACTGGTATTGATTTATTCTGGCAGCACCCATAATAGTTGTAGTGTCTCATTCCTATTGGTTGTTTGTTGTAGTGCAGGGGTGTCCAAACTTATCCGAAAAGAGCCAGTGTGGGCAGAGATTTTTGTTTTAACCCAGCACTAAGACACCTGATTCTACTTATCAAGGTCCTGATTGAAGACCATGATTAATTACAGTAAGTAGCGTAATCAGGTGTCATAGTGCTGGTCTAAAATGAAAACCTGCACCCAGACTTGACAACCCCTGATGTTGTGTAAATAATTAATGTTATTCAACATCGCCCTCTACTGGGTTGATTGATCAAATTTATTGACATTTTGATTAAATCTGATGATATTTGTGTTGTATGAACTGTATGCCAATACTCTATATATCATTTGTGTTGAATGTCACCTCCTGTCTTTTATTTTGAAGAGGCTTACAGTAGACCTATAGAGGATAAAAACGGAAATTGCATGCTTAATTTTTTAATTAAATTATTATTGTTAAAATCTTGCTTCTCAGGCGTGACAGAAAATATATATATTTTCCAGTATTATGCTTGTTCATCTCTAGCTCAACTGGCGCTGTGGCGATAAACTGGTGTTCATATGGTCCGGATGTGTCGATAGTATTAAATATTGACTGCTGCATGAACTTCTACTGCGCATCCACATGCTGTACTGTGACGCAGCGCACGTGACCCGGAACAGGAAATCGGCGTGTTTACTTCAGAACTGCGCGATTCCAGAAAGCCAGGTAGGTTTGTGAAATCTAATCAATTAACATGTTGTTGATGATGCATACATTGTATTTAGCAAGTTGGCATTCGTCGTATCGTTTCACTCTAAAAACAAATTTGTAGAATAACCTGCAGTCGCTGGCAAGCGAATGTTTCATATCGGCAGACTGTTGGGTGACTATACTTGCTACTAACAGAAATCCTTACAATGAGTATCAGAATAACGTCATGTCATTTAGAACATGAACATTAATAAAATGCCAGCGATGATAAAATCTTGACATATTTAATTGTCTGCCCCGCTAGAGAATGGACACCCGCTTTACGAGGGGGAAATCGGCGATCCTGGAGCGCTCGTTAACCCGGCCGAAGACCGAGGTCAGCGTGAGCGCCTTCGCCCTGCTCTTCTCCGAGATGGTGCAGTACTGCCAGAGCCGCGTTTACTCGGTGTCCGAGCTGCAGGCGCGCCTCGCGGACCTCGGCCAGGGCGTGGGAGCGAGCCTGCTGGACGTCCTGGTGCTGCGCGAGAAGAACGGGAAGAGGGAGACGAAGGTTCTCAACATACTGCTCTTCATCAAGGTGCGTTTGCTGTACCCGAGAAAGGCGACTTTGAATATGCGCATCCTTTGCGCAACTGTAAGAATTTACCGGGTGGTTTATAGGTAAACCAGAAACGTACACCTCTGCTCCTACGTAATTAGGACGCGTGGATTGTTATCTGGGTGCCTGCTTACATGTTTGGGTTGCCCGACTGTTAATTTTGTTTTATCGGATCCATGTTGAAATGAAATCTGGATAGCGAGACCCTGAGAGATTGAACGTAGTTGCAGATAGTTGCGCAGATCGTTGAGAATACAGGCGTAAGCTATTACACACGAGCCGTTGGCGCCTGTGTTGTGTTGTTAAGGAGTTAGTCATTTCACAAACCCCCTTCAACCTGTAGTAATAACCCTGTTTGGTGACTCAAAGATACAGAGGGCCGTATCTGTTTTTGGTTTTCATGCCTGTTGCTTTATTTACTTAAATTAGCCCAAACATTTACGCCATCTGATATTTTAGCTAGATTTCTTGACAAGTGCATGAATGACTGCCTATGGCTTTGCTTGTGTCCCTACATAAAACATTTTACTCTGATCTAATCTACGAGTGAACCAGTGTTTGTGTATACAGCCAATCGGCTCATTTAGCCAGAGTAATTCCTGGAAACAAAACCCTGCATACACACTGGCCCTCCAGGGCCGGTATTGTCCTTCCACGCTTTAAGAGTATGTAGCGCAGTCCGTTTTAATCATATTCCTAGAATCCTGGCTGGCACCTATTATAAACAACATCACAGTCAGTCTTCACCCTATCTTAAATAACACTGTTAGGTCATATGAGAGCGTGTGTCATAATTTAGGGTTTTAAAATGGCTTCTCGCCGGCTGCCGGTTCGTCTGTCTCAGGTGTCGGTGTGGAAGGCGCTGTTCGGGAAGGAGGCCGACAAGCTGGAGCAGGCCAACGACGACGACAAGACCTACTACATCATCGAGAAGGAGCCGCTGATCAACGCCTTCATCTCGGTGCCGAAGGAGAACAGCACGCTGAACTGCGCCGCCTTCACCGCGGGCATCGTGGAGGCCGTGCTCACCCACAGCGGCTTCCCCGCCAAGGTCACCGCCCACTGGCACAAGGGCACCACCCTCATGATCAAGTTCGACGAGGCGGTCATCGCCCGCGACAAGGCCCTGGACGGCCGGTGAAGGAGGCGGGGCTATGTGGGGGTGGGGTGGGGTGGGGGGCGGAGCCTTGCATGTCTTGGGTGGGCAGGGCTTACTGAGTCGGTGTGCTGTTCTTCACTCTATGGTTTTGTTTGTTTGTTTGTTCGTTTTTTTTTAACAAATGCAGCACAGTTTCACCAACCTGTCTGCATAGCTTAGCCTGTTCAGTGCTGGCCCACCGTATCAGCCAATCCATATACTTTAAATGCCAGTGAATCTGTGTGGGACTGATCCTTAAAAAAAAATCTTCTGTGTGACTCTGATTAGTCGAGTGGCATCATGTGACAAATGTGGGCCAATCGCAGGTGAGCGTACCTTGTGATCAGAGAAAAATCACCTACCTCTTCAGCCTCTTGGGCTGGTAAAAAAAAATAACCGACTGAGTGTCTAACCTCTGCATCCAGAAGATGGAATATCACACTGATTCACACATTTATTTGTAAGACTGGTTGATATTATTGGGCATCAGTTATATACTGAGGGTCTGCTTATTTGCTGGGAGAGCGGACACGCTGAACTAAAAACCTGGACTGACTGGAATTTACCAGTAGACTTCTGTCACATGAGTGCAGGAGTTTTCCAGCTTTGGTGTTTATTTGTTTAAAAGATGACATGTTTGCTCAGAGTGTAATTATCCTCTGGGCCAGAACCACAAAATGGTCTTCACGTACTGTTCTTGTTTGTACAATGTTGACGGGTCTTAAGAAAATTACACATGGATACTCCAGCACTTGTCCAGTCAGGGACTGACCTAGAAGGCTCTCTTTCCAGCCCGCGGTGTATTAGTCCAATGCATGCTCAATTATGCTAAATTAACATACTCGCTTAAGATTAGTGGTTGATATGGAGCTGTGCAGTCCTTGTGTTAAATGTACCAGAAAAAAGTATTGATGAACAGACAGACACTGCTCTTAAAAGCATTCTCTCAGCCCTCCCATTGGTTAAAACCGAGTTCTGTTTTAACCCTTTCCTGCCTTCCAGACCACCTTTTTTTGAGTGCTTGGTTGTTGTAAATATGCTTATCGTGCTGTGTTCCTGTTCAGATGCGATGCACATGCAATGATTTCAGGCTTAGGCCTCGTAGTTTAGTCCACTCTTTGGACTTGAATGTCTGTTCTATGAGGAACAATAGGGATTGGTGGTCTAGGGGCCAGACTGTTCAAACCTCTGTTAAGGTTGCTGTAGTTTTCCCATGAAGTCCTACTGTTTGTATGTGCAGTCTTAGAATAAAATAAATATACAAATAAAAAGCATGGTGTTTTTGAGTTTTTTATAAATGCCTTTTACCAAATAAGTATTTGTGTGCCACGCCCGAGTCTGAATCATATCAGCTGTATTAGCGCTATGTAATGGTCTGCGTCTGCTTGTGTGTTATGTGTTGCAAGAAACTGGAACGAAAAAAAAGTGACACGCCTGTTTTTCGCGTCCCCTGGAGACGTGGCCGCAGTGGAACTGGACCTGCTGTCTGGAAGCGTTTTGTTCTCATCCTGTTTTTCGCACCTTTTTGCGCATGTCACTGTTACCCGCGTTGCTTCATTAAATATCCTTTAAGACTTTAACGCTCTTGAGTATATTAAACTCTTATAAGCTTTTCAGAGTCATCGTGGATAAGGAAATGGAAGACGCTCCTCTGCAGTCCGTTGCTGTTGCACAGTATGATTGAAGTTCCTGTGCCTTTCCGTTCCACTGCTGACCGTATGTATGCTTTGTTTTTCCTCAATTCGCCTGTTTTCACCTCTCACGGTTGACATTTTGAATTAATTTTCATCCTCTTTTAATCATTAAATCATCAGATTACAAGTTTGGAAGATATTCATGTTTTTTTTTTTGCAAATTATAATCAACATTTGCTTGTCACTGTTGTTGCGTAAACCAGCAAAAAAAACTTTCTGGGGAACCGCCGCAATTCTACTATAGCGGTGCGCTGTCTTCACTGCACGTGCTAAAGTTATTATTTCCCGATAGGACGCAAGGTCATTCAGCTTTGCTGCAGTACTGGAACGGTTCTGATCAATGTCAGATCAGTTGCTTGTATCCAGTGTGCATGAAGTGCGTGTTTGGACATTCAAAATGTTTTCATTTAGTTTTTATTGATGCAGTCATCAGAACGACCCAAAAACTGCCGCAGAGGTTCATAATCACCTGGTAATATAATGTGCTATTTGTCCGATTGTTGTAATTGTTGTCATGTCATATTTATGTGCCCGTTGGTTCAACCCCATTTAAATTATAGCCTACGGTCCGCTATTTCAACGCACAGCACGAGTGCGCATTACGTCACGTGGTGCAGGTCACATGACCTGATGAGGAAGTGTAGAGGTGTGTTTACTGTAGTTTTAAACGCCGCAGCGCTGCTGTCAAACAGCGACATGGTAATTGTCGCCCGGAGTCGACAGTTCAACTGCGATTCTTCTTTATTTATTGCGTGTATTTCGCATTTATTTTAGTTATTTATGTATTTCAAGGCATCGACATGGCTTCTCCTGGTTGTAATGACTGCAACCACGACTCAGGTTGGTACGCTGGCTAGTTACAGCTAGTTAGCTGGCAATTTAACTTTTCTGTTGTAACGTCAATCAGGACGTCAGAATTGTAGGCTAGTGCTGTTTTGATTTACGTTATCGACGTCTTAATATTCAAACGATATTTTAGTAAATGTCTGATTAGACTTGTAAAATAGCAACGAGGACGTTGCTGAGCTACTTGTAATTTTTCACATCGTTTTTTAATTTTCCCGTTTGATCATGTTGCATTATGTTGCCAAGAGTTCAGTTCTCCAAATGTACTATAATAATGACAACACAACAGCAATGCAGCAGAACTGTAGCTGATGTATCATTCATTCATTTCATGTAATATTTCCAGTAGGCTATAATTATGGGCAGCTATGAAGAAGCGTCTGTCATTTTGTCTAGTTATTTATTTATTTTTTGGATGTTTACGGCTTTCGTGCCTCGGGTGTGTTGATGGAGGGACAGTGACGGGTGGAGCGCTAAGCATGCATGAGTGATCTTCGGGACAAAGCATTGCATTTATTATAGCCTGTGTGAACCTGAAGTGAATCGATTAGCTGAAGCTTCTCAAGCGTTGAGTCACATCTTCATGTGCTGTAGCATGTGTCCGGTCGTAGGCAGCATTAATAGCATAAAACGTGTGAAATCGATAGAATTCGGACCTAAACGTCGTAAACATGTTGTTGGTGTGAAACCTCACGCTGACGCGGTCACCTCGCGGAATTCAGGGTGACATCGATGCTACCGTGTCACCTTCGCCCTTTGTGAAATTGTTAGAAAGTTGACGCAGGCTTTTGTCCTTTTGAGGTCACTGTTGAGGCACAATCTCAATTTAGAATATTTAATTATGTGTTTTGAAGGCGATCAAAATATTACTGACGAATGTGTGTGTGTGTGACCATGTTCATTTAATAGGCCTACTAGCCTGTACAGTACTGCAGGCTATTAGTCAAATCAATTGCATTTGGCGCCTGGTAATCACAAAACAAACGGAATATTATTCACTAAAGCAATGTATACAGGGGGAAACGGCGTGCTGCAAAGGACAGATAAAATGTATGGCAAAATTAAACTTCTGAGCATGTTTAACCGCTTTAAAAAAGTGATTTAAGGTTCTCTTTCTAAACACTCGACATGGACAAATTGTTAAAACTGATTCACAAACGTTGCTTTGCACTCTGTTTGAATAACGGGTTTTTCAGTAAGGTCCAACTTATCCTTCCAGGTGTTTTCACGGAGCTTCTTCTGATTTGCTCCTGTTTAATTCACTGTGCTAATCGGGAAAGGGCAAGTAGTAGCCGCTACCCAATGAAATAGACACTGCAGTGGTACCCCACCTCTGCTTCACATTTCCAATAGCTTCAGGAAAGTCAGACAAGGGTTCACTACTCTACAAGCAGAATCTTAACAGGACAGGCCATGTCATCATTTTTTTCTGGGGGAAGGGGGAAGGGGGGTGTGTGTGCGTGGAGGGGGGGGGGGGGTTATTGAAATGACCATTTGTTTCCCATCATCCTCTGGCCCCTCCTGGGATTGTTCTGTACCCTGTTTGTTTCTGCGTCTCTCTCCTTTCTGTTCCCGTTCTCTGGTGTGGCACGTGCACCTTCCTTCTCTCACCTTCACCCTTTTTTTTAAACGGCGGTACTGCCGTACGTTGACACCATTTAACCCCCCCCCCCCACCACTTCCTGAAAAACAGGAAGTGGGCATTGTACTTTCATGCAAAGCAAAACGGCTCCAGTTCTGCTGACACCACCACAGACGACCCCCCCCCCTCGCCCTTGTCTGTCCAGTTTCTTTCATGTTTGCATTTGAAGAGAAGGAGAAGCCGCATTTGGCGGGGGGGGGGGGGGGCACACCTGAAATAGAGCAGCCTGCAGCCACCTGTGTGTGTCAGCACCGCCAGCTTCGTCTCACACCTCCCAGTCAATGGAATGTTTTATTTTTCATTTCTGAGGTGGGGGGGGGAGGGGATGGCAGAATGGGGGGAGGAACCAGGGGTCAGAAAGTTAAAGTCCTGCCGTGTGATTACTAATTTTGTATTGACTGATGGAACGTGAGGAGCTAACTGGCATCTGACCTTAAAATAGCAGCGTTGTCTGGTTCCTGAGGAGAAATGGCCGTGATCATGTTTCGTTAGTTTGATGGATGAATGTCGCCAGTTTGTTTTTCCCATAATAAAAAAGGGCGTTGAGTGTGTTGGCTTTTCTTTTGATCGTGTGATGTTGTGTTTTTGGAAAAAAAAAAAATTTTTGGCAGGCTTATATTGTGCCTCGTATTATTATGCTTGTGGCTTCTTGTTTTGTAATCGATTTGAGAAGCCAACACACCATGTAGCTGGATTTATTTACATACAGCTGGATATATACTGAAGCAATGCAGGTTAAGTACCCTGAACGGCACAACAGCGGTGTTTATTTGTTTATTTAAAGGATCCCCATTAGCTGATGCCGTGGCAATCATGATAAACATTAAATTACATTAATATACATTAAACAGCATCAATACACATTCATATAAAATGCAGGGAGTACATTGATATAAAATGTAATGTGTCCTACCCAGGAATCGATTCCGTGACCTTTAGGTTACGAGACCAGTTCCTTACCCATTATACCACACTGGGTTCTTTGGCCCGGGTTGGTCTCTTTCATTATGGCCTTTTACCTTGGCGTTTGCCCACCAGTCCTGGTGCCCTGCTGTGCTGCCCCTCCCCCCTCCCCCCCGCCCCCCCAGGGCATTCAAACAAACAAGGCTGGCATCAGAAGCCAATAAAGAGACACATCACACTGCTGACTGCCCCTCCTCCCAGTCTAAAACGCTGGTGTAAGAAGAATAACCTACTGCTGCCAGTGCATCCTCGTTCTTCATCCTCCCTCTCTCCCTCCATCCCATCCCTCCATTCCTCTCCTCCATGTCTCCCTGCCCCCTCTCTTTTTCTCCATCCTCTGTCTGGCACATGCTCTCTCTCTATTCACACCTGGACAGTTTTGTTCAGAAGCAGCCGCAGCGGGCAGAAGGAACGCCCGCTGTCCTGCTGGTGAGAACGAGGCACCGCAGTTTGAGTTTGGTTTTTGACGCGCTCTTGCCCGCGCGCTGTGTTTCCCCGCTCAGAGAGGGGCAAGCTGCTGACCTCGGCGACGTACTACGGCTCCGGTGACTCTCATCAGCACGTCGCCCCCGGCAACCCCCCGCCCCAGCCCCAGCCCCAGCCCCAGCGGCTGGGGGGGTGGGCGGGCTCCAAGCGGGATGAGGAGGAAGAGGAGGAGCTTCGCAGGAAGCTGAAGTATTACTTCATGAGCCCCTGCGACAAGTTCCACGCCAAGGGCCGCAAGCCCTTCAAACTGGGCCTGCAGATGCTCAAGATCGTCATCGTCACTGCGCAGGTGAGGCCCCGCCCTGCCCCGCCCCGCCCCGCCCTGCCCCGCCCCACTCCACCCTGCCCAGCCCTACCCTGCCCCGCCCCACCCTGCCCCACCCCGTCCTACACTGCCCTGCCCCGCCCTGCCCTGCCCCGCCCCGCTCCGCCCCGCCCAGCCCAGCCCCGCCCCGCCCCGCCCAGCCCTGCCCCGCCCTGCCCTGCCCCGCCCCGCCCCGTCCTGCCCCGCCCCATCCTGCCCCACCCCGTCCTACCCCGCCCTGCCCCGCCCCGCCCCGTCCCGTCCTGCCCCGCCCCGCCCCATCCTGCCCCGCCCCGCCCCGCTCCGTCCTGCCCTACCCCGCCCTGCCCAGCCCCACCCTGCCCTGCTCTACTCCGCCCCACCCTGCCCCGCCCCGCCCTGCCCTACCCCGCCCTGCCCCGCCCTGTCCTGCCCTGCTCTACCCCACCCCGCCCCGCCCCGCCCCGCCCCGCCCCGCCCTGT
>NC_049217.1:30432920-30475420 GCF_013347855.1 Anguilla anguilla | reverse complement strand
AATAACCCCAACACCGCTAACCCCAACACCACTAACCCCAAAACTGCTTCTGCTTGAAGTAAACTGTACTTTGATCGTCCTCTCATTTCTTCTTCCCTGCCCCCCCCCCTTCACCATCCCCTTCACCCTGGTCACCCCCCATCACCCCCACTGCACCCCGCCCCCTTCACCCCCCCCTTCATCCCATCCCCCCCCCCCCCCCCCCACGCAGAACCTGTCCTCCTATGACGTGTGTGGGATCCTGCTGGGCACCTCCACCTTGCTGGTGTGGGTGGGGGTCATCCGCTACTTCAGCTTCTTCCAGAAGTACAATGTGAGTGACGGCTCTTCATCTTCATCATCCTCTGTAGCTGCATTAGTACGCGACCCGCAGGAGGTGAAGTACTGTGCCTTACTAACCCCCGCTCCCCCACCCCCCCGGCAGATCCTGATCATCACCCTGCGCGCCGCCTTCCCCAACGTCATCCGCTTCTGCTGCTGCGCCGCCGCCATCTACATGGGCTACTGCTTCTGCGGCTGGATCGTCCTGGGGCCCTATCACGTCAAGGTACAGAGCCGCCGAGCCAATCAGGTCAAGGTACGGACCCGCCGAGCCAATCAGCTCAAGGTACGGACCCGCTGAGCCAATCAGGTCAAGGTACGGACCCGCCGAGCCAATCAGGTCAGGGTACGGACCCGCTGAGCCAATCAGGTCAAGGTACGGACCCGCCGAGCCAATCAGGTCGAGGTACGGACCCGCTGAGCCAATCAGGTCAAGGTACGGACCCGCCGAGCCAATCAGGTCAGGGTACGGACCCGCCGAGCCAATCAGGTCAGGGTACGGACCCGCTGAGCCAATCACATCAAGGGCACGCAGGTTTCTGTCTTAGCCCGGCACTAACACACCTTGATTCAAGACCTTTATAAGTGAGTAGTTAATTATTTGAATCACCCACACCGACCCCTTTTCGGGTAGGTAGATTGGCCACCCGTGGTGTTGATGGTGCTAACGCCAGCCCCCGCCTGTGCCCCCCCCCCAGTTCCGCTCCCTGTCCATGGTGTCCGAGTGCCTCTTCTCGCTGATCAACGGGGACGACATGTACGTGACCTTCGTGGGCATGCAGGGCAGCAGCCCGCTGGTGTGGATCTTCAGCCAGGTCTACCTCTACACCTTCATCTCCCTCTTCATCTACATGGTGCTGTCGCTCTTCATCGCCCTCATCACCGGGGCCTACGAGACCATCAAGGTACCGGAGGAGGATGAGGAGGAGGAGGTGGAGGAGGAGGAGGAGGAGGAGAGGCGGGGGGAACGGAGGAGAGGAGAGGAGAGGGAGAGGAGGATGAGGAGGTGGAGGAGAGGAGAGGAGAGGGAGCAGAGGAAGCAGAGGAAGAGGAGAAGGAGAGGGGAGGAGGAGGAGAGGCGGGGGGAAGGGAGGAGAGGAGAGGGAGAGGAGGATGAGGAGGAGGAGAGGAGAGGAGAGGGAGCAGAGGAAGAGGAGAAGGAGAGGAGAGGGGGATGTGAAAAGGACACAGAGTGGAGGTGAAAGTGGAGAGAGTGAGGGAGGTTAAAGCAGAATGGCACAGGTTTGACACAGGTGTCAGTTATGCCACACACTAGAGCTGCCCAACCCTGCTCTACACTCTTAGCACACTTCGCACGCTCTGCTTGTGTTTGTTTCCACTTCAGAATTAGCCGCAGATTCACATCCAAGGAAGCAGCTGAGGTGGGTTATCTGTGTTATAAGCTCCTTAAATCCATTAAGGCCAGAGCAGACCCCGTGGCTCTGCCTGCGCAGGAGGGAGGGAACACCACCACAGAGACAGTAATGTAATAGAGCCCCGGGGGGGTGGGGGGGGGGGGGGTGGACAGAAGAGGGTGAGCAGAAGAGGGGGAAAGAGTGAGGAAGGAGGAGGGAGATGGAGGGATGGAAGGAGAAATGCAAAGTGGGACGGGTTTGACTAATCTGCGGTCATAGGGAGAATCCCAATACATTCAGTGAATTTAAATCACTAATGAAAGGCTTGGAAACAACCAATCAGGAGTTGACTTTGTTTGTGATTAACAGTCCCTTATAACCCCAGTTTTATGGCATGTGATTTTAATGTATTTTGTGTGATATTGTTATTACATTACATTTCAGACGCTTTTATCCAAAGCGACGTACACTAAGTGCATGGCGAAGGTCATTGGAACAACTACATGTTATTTGTTGTTTTTACTGTTAATGCCTTTTACTAGTATATTTCTGGTGTGTTGTTTTTACAAGTGCTGGGTGTGATTGGTCCTAAACATTTGTAGCCTGTAAGTTTTTATGTTTTTTTCCTATTGCGGCAGTCTTGCCCAGGTCTCTCTTGGAAAAGAGATTCTTCTTCTCAGTGAGACTTACCTGGTTAAATGAAGGTTAAATTAAATTTTTTAAAGATTATGAATGTGTATCCCTGCTCTGCAGCACCAGACCCAGGAGCCCGAACATGTGACCCAGCTGCACACCTTCATCGCCGAGTGCAAGGACACGCCCGGCTCCGGAAAGTTCCGCGGCCCGGAGACCGGGCCCTGCTCCATATTCTGCTGCTGTGATAAGTGAGTGTGTGTGTGTGTGTATGTGAGAGAGAGAGTGTGTGAGTGTGTGTGTGTGTGTGTGTGTGTGTGTGAGAGAGAGTGTGTGTGTGTGTGTGAGAGAGAGTGTGTGTGTGTGTGTGAGTGTGCACATGCACGTCTGTGTGTGAGAGAGTGTGTGTGTGGGTGTGTGAGTGTGTGTGTGTGAGAGAGTGTGTGTGTGTGTGTGAGAGAGAGTGTGTGGGTGTGTGTGTGTGAGAGAGTGTGTGTGGGTGTGTGAGTGTGCAGGTGCACGTGCGCATGTGTGTCTGTGTGTGTGTGTGGAAGGTGTAGAAGAGAATACACAAGAGAATGATGGGGTGGGGGTGGGGGTGGGGGTGGTGCTGGGGGGGGGGGGGGTTGTTCCTGTTAATCATTACAGGATGTGTTCAGGGAGTTTTTTGTTACCCAGTTACCTGTCAAGTTATTCTGGTTTGCTGTTTGTTGAGCTTTATATCTGCTGAAAACCAGCACAATGATGCTGTTGTGTGTTCTAGAACCACAACATACCAGGACGGCTTGGTGGTGAACTGACACTGGACCTGTTGCTCCCTCTACTGGCTAACATCAAGTATTACACCGTTGTTCACGCCAGCACCATGAGTTGCACAGGGTATATAAACGCATACACACACACACACATTGTTTCCACTTAAAACACTCGATTTGGAGAGGAGGGAATTTCTTTTTAACTTACCTTTTATTTGCAAGTGTTTGCAAATTGTAATTAATTTAATTTATTCGAGTCACCATAATTTAGCATGGCATGCTATGTTTACAGCTATGTTCTCTTCCTGTAACCTGTTTATATACCTGGGAATTACTGGACCAAATTTAAAGTGAAGCGCTCAATGTGAAGTGCTCAATGATACAGTGGACTTGGTTCTTGGAAGGAACCACTGTTTGTAAGATGGTATCTATCTTATAATTTTGTGTCAATCTAGTCTAAGTGGAAGGCCCTTGAGATCTTTTAACTTATTTGTTTATTTCTTGTCTTGCATTTATTATTTTAAGATGGTTATCATGTTAAGCCTGTGTGGCCTTTTTTATAGTGTCAGTGAAGGAAGAATAGTTTACCTATTTGACGTACAGTGGTAGGTTTTCATATGGGTCAAACATACAACACGCACACGCTCACCCTGCAAACTATTCAGCTCTTAGCCGCACTTACTTGTATCTCTGCTCTCTCGCAGAAAGTCACTTGTCTGAAAAAAAAAAAACCTGTCACTGCTTGTAGAAGACGCTGTGCCTTGCAGCTGTAGAGAGCGGCTTGTTTGTTTTTATAGGAAGGCCATCTCTTGTTGATTAAACACATTGTGATTGTGTTCCTGGCCCAGGAGATTCACAGTCATGAAGGCTTTAGTGATGTCTGCAAACTAGCCACTGGTCAGCATCCAAAGCACCCGCTGATTCAGGTTCCCAAAACAGTGGCTCCAGCAGAGTACCTGAGAGCTTAGTTTGTGTAAAAGCAGGAACATGGAGGCCAAGCGGGTGGTGGCATATGGAACCGACCGTCGCCCATGATCCAGTAGACCATACGCCATGGAACATGCCACTCAGGGTTGAGAGAGGCTGGGGGGAGAGACTGCTTAACCCTGCACTCTTCTGATAGGACAGTTTTCTGAGTGGACGTTTCCGATTGGACAGTTTTCTGAGTCGACTGTTTTCCGATTGGACAGTTTTCTGAGTGGAGTGTTCCGATTGGACAGTTTTCTGAGTGGAGTGTTCTGATTGGGCGGTCTTCTGAGGGACTGGAGAAGTGAAAGTAACTGGATGTGCAACTGCAAAGGACAGGAAGTAAATGTGGGCGCAGCGTTCTGGAGGTGAATTGCAGCAGGCCGCGTGGTGTTGCAGATACACGCTCTTACCTTCCCTCAGACACACCGGGGAACAGCGCCAGATGTGCAGGGAATCCATTTTAGTTTCATTTCTGTGGTGCCCTATATGTCTTGCCAAATGGCCAGCTTATGTTCTTGCCGTGCAAGTCCAACACAAAAACACTTGATTCAACGCGAGAGCACTGATTGGATGAGGTGTTTTATCACTGGACTAAAAGCAAACCTCAGGTAAAAATTGAACACTCCCTAGTTTATTTTAAAAAGGGACCAGTTTCGATTGGTTGGTGGAAAATGGCAGTTAGAAAAACATGTATGCAGTGTAAACTATCCATTAGCATAGTAGCAAAAGTTAGTGGTGAACAGAAGTGTCTTTTTTAACTGAACAGGTTTTGGTTTTATAATTTAACTTTTCTTTGAGGCACTTCTTTTTTGACATACTGACGTACTGAAATACTTATATATCTGTATCTTATATATGTCTGTATCTGTGAGTGAGTCCATTGCTTCAAGGATTATTTCCGCAAAAAAATTAATAATTATTATGTGAAAATCAATGGTAATGATAGAAAAATCAAAGTCATAATGTTGATATGATTGAACTGCTGTACATCTTGTTAACAGTGGGGGAAAAAGTAAATCCATACACTAACTCATGTACATAGTTGAACAAAAATATTTCACTTTTCAGTTTGTTGTATTCATGGCTATATTTGTGCGGCTTTTCTTTTGTATGGGAATACGCAAATGGAATCGGCTGAGCGACACGGGTTTTAGTTTAGTGATAGAACGTTTAGCACAGCCTTACTTTAGTTTGCCGCGCACATACAGTGCACAAGGGAAGGCTCCTTACTGACGTCCTGTCGCCCTGCCTGGGAATCAAACCTGCAAACATACACACACGTGTGTGTGTGCATGTGTGTGCATGTGGGTTTGTTTTATCGGTTTACCTCATTTTTACATTTGTTACATTGCTTGGTCTTTTTAAATCTGGAGCTGCAAGGGGCTATTGGATGGAGAGGAGTTCAGTAAAAATGGCAATAATGCAAAATTACACTTTGAACAAAGTGCTGTGCATCGCCTGTGGAGTCCACATGACAGAAGTTCAGGTTGCTGGGTGTGGGCGTGGCCAAAGCGAATTGCTGGTGATTCATTGGTCACCCGACTGATAAGCTGGATCTGTGTCCGAGCCCAGAGGATTATGGGGGATTATCCCAGTTTCCACTGCAGGATGCGGCGGACGTGCGAGTCCAAACACTCCCTCCCCACGGGGGGGGGGACACGCCCCCCAGCGGAGATTACCTCCCCAGCCCGAGCTGTACGGCCCTGAGGGGCAAACAGGAGGGCAGTTAGGTCCTTTATTTTTTTTTTTAGTTTTGATAAGGTTTAACTTGCAGTGAAGTTACGTTTTCAGCAATTCTTTGTTTAAAGATTTTACAGGGTTCAGTGTCCTGCGTGTGTACAGGGCAGGACTGACACCTCCGCTCAGCTCAACACCTCCGTGCGGTCGTGTGTGTTTCTCCCTTGCCTTGCTGATGTACAGATTCCGGTCTAATAAAAGCGATCACACTTGTGTTGTCTGCCAGTCCGTTTCTGTCTCTGTGTTATTCTCTGTGTTCAGGCGGCCATGTTGCTGTCTCTGTGTTATTCTCTGTGTGCAGGCGGCCATGTTGCTGTCATGCTGTGGGCGTCGGCTTAAAGCCGCCGGTGTCGTTAGGGCGGGGCTGTGTGCTGAGCTGCTGGATCCTCAGCCTTACCTGGACCTTACCTGAGCGTTCTGACCGAGACCGACCTGGTCGAAACATTAACGGTTCTCATGGTTAAATAAATGCCATTATTCGTTTTTTTTTTTGGAACATAAAGCCAGTTGTGTGAGTCTTTTCTTTTCTGATCTCAGTCTCACCTGCTCACTCGCTTTGTGATTAACCACCGTTCAGCACCTGAGCTGGCTGGCCGGCCGTAACGCATGCATTAAAAACCCTCTCATGGGCTTAGCAGGCCCTCCAGAAATGTCATTCTGACTGCAGTGTAATTGGTTCCATTTTGAGCAGCCCTTGGGGGTCTCGTCCTTTTAAAACACTCTTCCAGTATGTGGATAAGTAACCCCCCCCCCCCCCCCCCCCCCCCCCAATCGGTCCTGTATCAAAACCACACCATTCCAGTGCCGACAGACCCACCCAGCAGCGCACCGTTAGCCGTTAGCCGTAGCCTTTCCCCAGGGAGGGTGGGCTTCAGTCTGTGCCTCGCTGTGTGTCAGTGGTCCTCTGGCGGATTGGGCGCCTGCAGTCTAGCTGTACCAGGGCAGCGGCTGCAAAATGAACAAAAGCAGAAACGAAGCAGGCCGGTAGAACACGCTGGGGAGAGTCAGCTTTCAGACAAGCCGGGAAATGCTATTGAACATTTTTAAATCGGGATTTAAAAAATAGATTGTAAATAACAATAATTTAAGTTAATTTAACTTTTTGTACCTCAGATAATATGCTGTGAGAGTGAGACCACCTCTGCTGTTGCCTGTGGTGTTCTCCATGGGCTGTAATGACACTGAGTTTCCACCGGAGGGAGACGTGAGCAATGGAAACCAGGATCGGCCAAGCGAAGCAGCGTCAAGAAAAATAGACGCACAGTAACAGTAAGAGGGAGGGGGAGGGAAACAAAAAGAAGAGGTTCAATGTTAGAAATGGAAAATGAGGAACAATAGCACGAGGATGCACGTACACAGGCAGTCAGAGAAAAAACAATAAACCTTAATTTGGCTGGACACACGGCCATTACATGAATCTGGCTAAAATATTTACATTTTTTTCAAGCATTTTTACACTAAGATAAAGACAATCACAGGTCTGCGTGCCACAGAAGCGAGAAGGTCAAGCAGAAGGTCATAATGCCCGGGCACTGCCAGGAGAAGCACGCTAGGCACACGCTCCCAACCCAAAAAACACGGCGAGCTCTCCACGCGTTCAACTGTCTGGCAGCAGGGTCACGCCCACCGACGGCAGGATGTTGTGGGGGGAAGACGCGGTACCTAGTCAGCAGTCTGCGCGCCACCGCCTTCTCGCCGTCATCTAAAAGGCAATAAGAGCCCCGATCCAATACTGCTAAAGCAGCCGTGCATTCATTATTTACCGCCTGGTGGTGCTTAAAGGGAGCCCGTCATCTGGGAGCTACCTTAGTAACTCTTTATCTGGGAGCTACCTTAGTAACTCTTTATCTGGGAGCTGCCTTAGTAACTCTTTATCTGGGAGCTACCTTAGTAACTCTTTATCAGAGAGCTACCTTAGTAACTCTTTATCTGGGAGCTACCTTAGTAACTCTTTATCTGGGAGCTACCTTAGTAACTCTTTATCTGGGAGCTACCTTAGTAACTCTTTATCTGGGAGCTACCTTAGTAACTCTTTATCTGGGAGCTACCTTAGTAACTCTTTATCTGGGAGCTACCTTAGTAACTCTTTATCAGAGAGCTACCGTAGTAACTCTTTATCAGAGAGCTACCTTAGTAACTCTTTATCTGGGAGCTACCTTAGTAACTCTTTATCTGGGAGCTACCTTAGTAACTCTTTATCTGGGAGCTACCTTAGTAACTCTTTATCTGGGAGCTACCTTAGTAACTCTTTATCTGGGAGCTACCTTAGTAACTCTTTATCTGGGAGCTACCTTAGTAACTCTTTATCTGGGAGCTACCTTAGTAACTCTTTATCAGAGAGCTACCGTAGTAACTCTTTATCAGAGAGCTACCTTAGTAACTCTTTATCTGGGAGCTACCTTAGTAACTCTTTATCTGGGAGCTACCTTAGTAACTCTTTATCTGGGAGCTACCTTAGTAACTCTTTATCTGGGAGCTACCTTAGTAACTCTTTATCTGGGAGCTGCCTTAGTAACTCTTTATCTGGGAGCTACCTTAGTAACTCTTTATCAGGGAGCTACCTTAGTAACTCTTTATCTGGGAGCTACCGTAGTAACTCTTTATCTGGGAGCTACCTTAGTAACTCCTTATCTGGGAGCTACCTTAGTAACTCTTTATCTGGGAGCTACCTTAGTAACTCTTTATCTGAGAGCTACCTTAGTAACTCTTTATCAGAGAGCTACCGTAGTAACTCTTTATCAGAGAGCTACCTTAGTAACTCTTTATCTGGGAGCTACCTTAGTAACTCTTTATCTGGGAGCTACCTTAGTAACTCTTTATCTGGGAGCTACCTTAGTAACTCTTTATCTGGGAGCTACCGTAGTAACTCTTTACCTGGGAGCTACCTTAGTAACTCTTTATCTGGGAGCTACCTTAGTAACTCTTTACCTGGGAGCTACCTTAGTAACTCTTTATCTGGGAGCTACCTTAGTAACTCTTTATCTGGGAGCTACCTGAGTAACTCTTTATCTGGGTACTACCTTAGTAACTCTTTATCTGGGAGCTACCTTAGTAACTCTTTATCAGAGAGCTACCTTAGTATCTCTTTATCTGGGAGCTACCTTAGTAACTCTTTATCTGGGAGCTACCTTAGTAACTCTATCTGGGAGCTACCTTAGTAACTCTTTATCTGGGAGCTACCTTAGTAACTCTTTATCAGAGAGCTACCTTAGTAACTCTTTATCTGGGAGCTACCTGAGTAACTCTTTATCTGGGAGCTACCTTAGTAACTCTTTATCTGGGAGCTACCTTAGTAACTCTTTATCAGAGAGCTACCTTAGTAACTCTTTATCTGGGAGCTACCTGAGTAACTCTTTATCTGGGAGCTACCTTAGTAACTCTTTATCTGGGAGCTACCTTAGTAACTCTTTATCTGGGAGCTACCTTAGTAACTCTTTATCTGGGAGCTACCTTAGTAACTCTTTATCTGGGAGCTACCTTAGTAACTCTTTATCTGGGAGCTACCTTAGTAACTCTTTATCTGGGAGCTACCTTAGTAACTCTTTATCTGGGAGCTGCCTTAGTAACTCTTTATCTGGGAGCTACCTTAGTAACTCTTTATCTGGGAGCTACCTTAGTAACTCTTTATCTGGGAGCTACCTTAGTAACTCTTTATCTGGGAGCTACCTTAGTAACTCTTTATCTGGGAGCTACCTTAGTAACTCTTTATCTGGGAGCTACCTTAGTAACTCTTTATCTGGGAGCTGCCTTAGTAACTCTTTATCTGGGAGCTACCTCAGTAACTCTTTATCTGGGAGCTACCTTAGTAACTCTTTATCTGGGAGCTACCTTAGTAACTCTTTATCTGGGAGCTACCTTAGTAACTCTTTATCTGGGAGCTACCTTAGTAACTCTTTATCTGGGAGCTACCTGAGTAACTCTTTATCTGGGAGCTACCTTAGTAACTCTTTGAAGGGTGTTTTTTTTTCTTTCTCTCTGAGTGTTCTAGAACCCCGTTGCTTTCAGTTACCACGTGGCGACTGTGACATCAGCGTTTAGAATGTTCAGCTGAGAGCATTCTGATGGCGTGTTGGTGATCTCCCGCGTGCGGTAAAAAAAGGGTTAAGTCCTCCGTGCGCCGTCTCTATGCAAAGCGGCTTCGGCTGGCCTGCCGCAGGGCGTGCGGCGGATCCTGCAGGCCGGGGCGCTGCGGCGCATTCTGCAGGCGTGTGCGAACCTGGACGGGCCGCGCGTGCGTCGCGCGCGCACACCGAGTTCTGTGCGGACGCGAGAGTTTGAGGCAGCGGCGCTTAGCGACGTCGTGCTTGCCCTGCGAGGAGGGCGCTGTGCGTTAAGAGCATGCTGTGTGGGGGAGCAGCCCCCCCTCAAACACCCCCCCCCCCCCCCCCCCCCCCCCCCCCCCCCCGCAACCCTCTTTCCATCCAAGCAGCAGTGTGTACATTAACCGGTCTTATTGCATAATCCTTCCCAGAATGCACCGGGCTCCTGGCTGCAGTGTGCATGTGTGTGTATGTTGTGGAGGGGAGGGGGGGGGCGTGTGCCCTGTGTGTTCTGCAGGAACAGGGTGCTCTGTCTGTGTGAGGCCCTGTGGCTGAGTCTGTGTTGCTCGTTTTTCGATGGGGGGGGTGGGGGTGGGGAGGATCGGAGTTGGGGGGGGGGGTGTTTGTGCTGCTGGATTTGGTGCATTTGTTGGCACATTCCTGTACACGTTTCCCTTATCGGTCAATGAGAGATTGATACGTGTGCGTGTGTGATGTGTATGACGTGTATGCTTGTGTGTGATATGTATGAGGTACAGTATGTGTGTGTGTGTGTGTGATGTGTATGAGGTATGTGTGTGCATGTATGTGTTTGTGTGATGTGTGTGTGCGCGATGTGTGTGATATGTCTGTGTGTATGTGTGTGTGTGTGTGTGTGTGTGTGTGAGCGAGTGTGTGTGTGCATGTGTGCGTGTGTGTGTGCGTGTGTGCGTGTGTGCATTTGTGTGTGTGTGTGTGTGTGTGTGCGTATTCCCTCATACAGGGCAGTTGTCAGTTGGTGGAAGGAAGGGAGCTGGCAGCTGGGCTCTGATTGGGCGTGACGGTGTGCCGCGCCCTTTCTGTTCCCCGGCCTGGTCGCGCTCAGGAGCCGCGGGAAATCAACAACGAGCCGCACGGCAGCGCCGTGAATGCCCCCCTGCCCCCCCCCCCCGCCCCCCCCCTGCCCACCCCCGCCCCTTCCTGCCCCGACCACCACCGCTGCCGTCGAGCCCAAGGCTTCCTTTCTTTGTCTTTAGTGTTGGACCATGCCAAGACCTCCGGCCACCAGCACCTCCACACTGCAAAAAAACAAAACAAGAGTCAGTGTCAACAAGTATTTTAGTCTTATATTTTGACTTAAAATCTAAGTTCTATTATTTTATTTTTTTTGCTAAATAAGACAAAAAATATTGCTAATGAGGTGGGAGTTTGACTCTTTTCGAGATTTGGGGTAAGAAAATTTCACTCGTCAAGCGAACAATAACTTAAAACAAGCTAGTATTTTCCACTTCAGAGAAGAACTTTATTATTTTTTTTTTAAAGATTCATACAAGACTAAAACACCTAAGACAGACTTTTTGACTGCCCCCTCTCCCTGTCTGCAGCGCTTATACCCTCTCTGACTACGGCCTGGATCCAATCAGCATCAACAATCAAACCCTTAGCTCTGGATTCCAAGAGAATGGCCATTGAGCCACACGGATCTTTGGTGTTCTTGTGCCTGTTGTGTGTGCATGCCATACATTGTTTGTGTGTGTTCATGTGTGTGCGTGTAATTTGTGTGTGCGTGTGTGTGTTTATGTGTGAGTGTGTGTGCGTGTGAGTGTGTGTGCCTGTGTGTGTTTATGTGTGTGTGTGTGCGTGTGTGTGTTTATGTGTGTGCGTGTAATTTGCGTGTGCGTGTGTGTGTTTATGTGTGTGCGTGTGCGTGTGTGTGAGTGTGTGTGTGCGTGTGCGCGTGTGTGAGTGTGTGCGCGTGTGTGTGTTTATGTGTGTGCGTGTAATTTGCGTGTGTGTGTTTATGTGTGAGTGTATGTGTGTGTGTGTGCCTGTGTGAGTGTGCGTGTGTGTGTTTATGTGTGTGCGTGTAATTTGTGTGTTTATGTGTGTTTATGTGTGGTCCGCGTGCGCACACGCAGCAGACAGACCCCTACTCCACACAGTGGTGGAACAGAGCACAGCCGTCCCCCCGGAGAGCTGCAGGCCTGTTCCACGCTGAGGTGCGGCCACACTGAGCGCCGCTGGAGACCTGGAGTGCGTTCGGAGCGCCGAGGTTTATTCCTTCCTCCCCGACGTTCCCTTCCCCTGCTTCCAGGGGGGGAACCCCCAAAATTCCAGGACGAAATATGGCAGCCACACCATGTGGCGTTTGGTTCCGATTAATGAAAGGGGGAGAGGAACAGCGATCCCTCGAGGACCTTTCAGTTCCGTTTTTGGTTTGTTCCTCGTCTGTGCCCTTGTTGCACATCACAGAATTTAGTCACAAAACAGCTCGCTCAAGGGAGGACAGCGAGGGAAGGTAATGTGTTAAAGTGGATCCGAAAGAGACTCCACTGTATGAGAATAGTAACAGCAGCCGAGTCATCCAGTATCCCATCACGCACTGCACCGTTATGGCACTGCCTTCTCTTGTCTCATTTCCCTATAAGCTGTGAAAAGAATATGCAGTTACAAGTTGTCTACTGTAACCCCATCTAAAAGCCGGGTAAAAAAAAAAAAACCCAACAATATTGGGAAGCATGCAGCACTACCACTAGCAGCACAATAACTAAAAGTGGTAGACCACGCCCAGATTTATCATGTGCGCGTGAAGTGCGCCCTTCAACCCCGGCGTCACGTCACAATTTACCGTCTCTACTTTGCTGTAATGTGCGATCTATATATGTCTGCGGACAGAGAGGTTTATACCCAGTGCATTAAAAACCTGTGGCAAGAGGTCATCACGATTATACTGCCGTTGGGACGGGCGAAAATAGTCCGCCCAGTGCCCGCCTGCATAAAATATAAAGGCCTTGTGCTGTCTGGCAGCTAGACAGCTGCTGTAACACCGAGCCCGTAGCCAAGCAGACAGACAGACAAGCACGCAGCGCACCAGGCAGCAGCCAGCCCAACGTGAGTGACGCCGCACAGACAAAAGCGTATATAATTCCCGTAAAAATACCAGAAGACCGATAGCCCCCCCCCCCCCCGATAGCCCGCCCCAACCTCTCCTCCCCTCCCCATCTCGCCCCCTTTGTCGTCTTATTTTTATTCTTTTATCTGTGTTCTCTCCGTTTTCTTTTCAGCTCTCTTAAAGCCTTCTTTGTCCGCCGAACGGAGGCTTTTTACAGTAGATACAGTGGAGCTCTCCACCCATCCCTCCTCCGTCTGGCACATTCACTCTCTCTCTCCCTCCCTCTCCTCCCGGCTCTTCCCCCTCTCTCGTCTGACCAAGAAACAAGGCTGTTGCAAAGGAGAATGTTAAAATCGGTAGCCTACAATCTGTGAAGTAAACTATCTCACCGTATTAATGATGCATAATCAGTTTTTTTTTGTTGCTGCAAATATGCATGTAGCAGATTTTGATTTGGGATTAGGCTACACCATATCATACATATTCCACCCACGCCTCCAGTTCTCCATCTCCAGATAGAACGACGTGGAGAACAAACGGATGCTCCGTTCGTTTTTTGGGGGGGGGGGTAACATCAGTCAATTGATTTTAAGCCTTGTCCATTATCACACTATTTCTTTTTTTACGGTCTTGAGTCTGTGCGCTCCCCTACCCCCGCGCCGTCGTAGGCTACGTGCTTAACAAAAACCCAGATGTCTGTTGCTGGGAAAGCAGGTGGGGGATTGGCGGGGAAAGCAGAGGGGAAGGGGCGGTCTGAGGAAGGGGTGTTGGAGCTCCTGTCGGGAGGGGAGGCGGAGTATTTGGCCAAATTACATCATCCCTCATTTAAATAAATCTAATCCCACGCTGTGATTGGTTGCAGGCTGGAGAAACTCGAGCACTTTCTTTTTTTTCTAACAACTTCTCCCCCGCGCCTTGCCGTGATAATCCTTCTGCGACCATCCATCCGTGTAGGACGGTGTGCATTGACTACAGATCGTCGCCCTATGTGCGTGGTCGGGACACAAAGTGCTTGTGAGTAATTTTGTTCCTTGCAATTAATGGTACCGTGATATCGCTGTAGTTGTCCAGGCATAGCCATCGTCTGCTAGTCCGGCGCTGCAGTCCGTTCCTTTGCCGGTGTTTCACAGATGCATATCTGACCATCCTCCTTACACCGAGGGTCGAGAAGGAACAGGGAAGACGCAGGTTTAATAGGCACGTAACTGTGTTACCCAACTGGTGGCCATTTAATCGGAGAAAAACTAAGTGGTAGCTAATATTTTATTAAATACAAGCCCCCTTTCCGCCAGTAATTTTCCCCTTTGTCTTGTAATACATGGCTAGCTGTATAGCTCATTGACGGTCGGTGTTGGGCTGGACAGTTTGAATAAGCTAATGCTAGCTCTGTAATCCAGCTAGTTAGCCAGCTGGCTAAATGTTCAAAACGGCTTTCGGATTTTCTTTCATTAATAAGGGAACAGCATACAGTTCTGTGGCAGGACTGATATCCAAGTTGCGTTGACATCAATCCAACGACGTCGCCAATTTCTTTAAAATATGTATTGCTTACAGCTACACGAGCAATATGTTTGCTCACCAAAAAAGCACAGAAATGCCTACATACTAGCCATAGGAGCCGTGTCATGCTAATAAGTCTCAACATTGAAATGCAAAGCACTCTTTGTATATCCGCCGGGGAGTGGGAGTGAAAAAATGAACGTGCTGCGCATTTAATATCGAGCTAGTTAGCTAGTTTTATAAGTTAGTGAGGAATTAGATTGTGGCATGATCGAAAAAAAAGTAGGCGGGGTATTATGTAGACAGATAGTCCAGCTAAATACGAAGTTAGGTATCCAATTGGGCAGCTACAGGTTGAGAGCTGTTTAGATTTATTTTTTTGTTGTTTTTTTTGGAGGGGGAGAAAGTTGGCACATTTTTATTACTATTATTGTACATTTTTATTTGTTCATCTGTAGAAATGAGGGTGTGATGGGCGGTGGCTGCAGCTGATCAACTTAATGGAGTTTTTTTTTTTTTTTTTTTGGATGCGCAGATATTTCTCTTGAGCTTTCGGTTTCCTATGTTGTCCCCGACCACATCATCGAGCAGTTTTCACAGATTGGTATTTAAACTGCGCTGTTTTAATAGTGATTGTCCTCATAGCTCGATCTCCTGAAAACTTTTTCCCATTTCCATCGTGCTCTTCAGCGCTTGGGCGAATCTCATTGTTCTTGGGAGAACGGGTGGACTGCATTGTGCAGTTCGGCTCGAGTGAGCTGCTTGCCTGGTGGCTAAATGGTTACTTTAGCGATTTAAAAAAAAAAAAAAAAACCATTCAGTGTGCCTTGAATTGGCTTTGTTCATGACACTTATCGGTTTTTTTTGACAAGTTTAAATATTTTTTTCGGCAACCGCTGGAACGAATCCATGCGTTTAAAACGACTAAGCAGTCAGCTTCACGGGACGGGCCTACCCGACCGGATGAAGGGGTTGATGTATATAGCTGGTACTCAAGACTGGTGCTGTGGTGCTGGTTCTATGGTTGAAACTCAAGACAACCTCCAGTACAGGCTATATTTGCGTGTAGTGTTGAACAAAGCTAATGCGTGCAGTTGGATTTGCAGCTAATCTGAAGCGCCCGCTGTTTTAGCCTGGCCCCCATACTGTGATAACAATGAGCCGTGTGGATCGGATAGCAATTAGAACGGGTATGGAGGTAATGAAAGAGGGGTCGATATTTTGAGATCATCTGTCAGGAGTTATTGATGTGTCTCAAAATTAAATCGCACCCCCAATCCCCACCCCATAGCGATTACATGCGATCGTTTTTCGGGATAGTCAGGGGGACGGGTAACATTAGCCTAGTAGCTACAAAACCTTCGCCAGCCTTTTCCGTTAAACATGATTTGTTGCATTCCCAACTATGAGTTGTTACAGTCAAGCGAAGAACAGAGACGACATTTAGAATGAATAGGTGGCTATGGTGGGCGTACAAAATGCAGTCCCGACATGTCAGTCTGGGTTCAGTTAAGTAGCCCAAGTTATGATACTGAAACTGCCGCATGCGCATTTTTTCTTACGTGCCACTTACCGAGACCCACAGGAAATCAATATAATGTACTACCCTTATGGACATTTATCGCTACACTTCGCTTGTGGTTAAGAGGAGCGCGGTAGACAAGCTTACGAGGCATTTCCCTAACGTGTTTTGTTCTTTATCGTCAAATTATTTAAGTACTTGTAAGTTCCTGGTATGAATCTTTTTATAACTTCCAAAGCCCATGCTGCTATTGCCTTAATTGATAAAACGGATTCTAAAAAGGTAGTAAAATCCCCGATGGCGTTTGTTTAAAGATCTGTCTGCCCCATGCCTCGCCTCGCCTCCCCTAGTCTAGCGCTGTAGTCTAGTCGGGAGGCGGATTCGCAGTCCTCGCTCAGTTGTCAGTACATTACTGTCTTCTGTCTAAATTCATTGTGTCGCCTTGTTTACGCGGTCCCCGGTTTGCACGTGCAGGGGGCACACTTGACGACGCAGCCGCCGGAGAAAAATACAGCGCGAGCTAGGCGTGCCCATTGTTCCCCCTTTCCAGCCCAGACAGCATCCGATGGCGAGGCAGCGTGTCTTCAGGGTGCACGTGGGCTGCGTCTGTAATGCATCTTCATTGCACAGCCCCTTGGAAAGGATTGGAGCTGGCCTCCAGACTGGAAGGTTCATGATCTGACCCCTGATTGGCTGTTGTGGTGTTGCCGTGTGCTTGAAGCGGTGTTCCTCGTATTCAGTATCGGGGAACTCCTGTGTATGGAGGTTTTTCCCTCAGCTGAAATAGTTAAAGGTACAAGTAGCTAAATTCACTGTAAACCACACTTTTCTAGTCGAATGAGCAGCCGGTAGTAGTCTAAACTAGGCTTTTTAGACCAATTATTAGATTGGTTGATTGTCTGACAGCTGGGAAATCATACTGGAGTGCTAAATTCTCTTAATGTGGCCATCTGAAACCTAACATTGCCTGTGGGCTTAAACAAAGGCTGAAGGTAATATGATAAACCAGGTCTGCTTTCTGAGCAGATCAACATCAGGGAAGCGCCTAATTGCTTGTTCTTATTTGCTGGAACTAGTTATGGGATCAGCTGTAAGGAACAGGAGTAAAAGCGGGGCCACCCAGGACCAGGCTTGGGAAGTGCTGCTCGAGATCAGAATCTCTAACCGGGATCACGTCCGCATACCACATATGCGAGTGCGTGTGTGAGTTTGTTTGTGAGTTTGTGTGTTGGTTCTTCGAATCGGTAATTGGTAAAAAATTGCTTGTGCGATTGTCCCCTGAAGCATGATGACATTGCAGAGCGTCTCTGTTCACTCCGGGGGGGTGTCTGTACAGGATGTATTAAGCTGCACCCCCCCAACCCCCCCCCCCCCCCGGCTCGAGGGCACTCGAGGAGGTAAAGTGGTTATGGATTATGGATTATTGATGATGTCCTTCTCTGATTGCAGCTTGCTGTCAGAGTTTCCGGAAGGCTAATTCGCGAGTGCCGTGCGTTTGATAATTGGCCCGAATGGAGTTTCATAATGCATGAGGGAAGAGAACCTGAGAGCCTCTCTCTCTCTCTCTCTCTCTTTCTCTTCCTGACGACAGGTATTCAGAGAAATGAGGCATTCTGGGTAGTAGCTACGGTCACGTCAAGCCATTTTTACGGTTGTTCTTTTTTTCTAAAGTCTCCCAATAAATATGAAATGCATATTATGTTGAAGGGTACATCTGTTATGTACACACACACACACACAGACACATACACAGACTTACAGACACACACACACACACACACAGACACATACACAGACTTACACACACACATACGCACATACACAGTGTTGAGTCTTGAAACTGGAAGCAGAAGTGACCCAGTTTTTCTCCAGAGCCCAGTGGCTACATGCAGGCAGATTTCTCAGCCTCCAGCTGGAATACTCAGTCTGACCCCGGAGGCCTGGACTGCCGCTGGGTTCTTTATTCTTCTCTGATCAGGCGCTGGGTTGGGGAGCAGGTGGGTGGGGTATCTGGGACTGGACTGGGTTAGACCTGGAGCAGACATGGGTGGGGTATCTGGGACTGGACTGGGTTAGACCTGGAACAGTGGACTGGGTTAGTCCTGGAACAGCAGGTGGGTGGAGCATCTGGCCATTTAACTGCATTAACTGATCAATGTAAGAAAATGTGTAAAAAGGGAAGCGGTGGTACCGCTGGGCTCAGTGGACAGATTTCGGCTTTTATGGCCAAGATCAGCCGCTTGCACTTCAATCGAAACCCTGAACGCAGTGGATTCCAAAATGGTAAAGGGTGGGAATTAGTGCCTTTCTAACCTTTAAAAAAATGGGGGGTGGGGGTTGAATGTATGACTCAGGTTCAGCCAAAGTCCATGATACCCCCCCCCCCCCACGCACCCACCCCCCCGCTCCCTGAGTGCATTTTTGGCTGGTGTGCTCTCCGGTTTTGCGTCTGTTTCCTGGTTGCTGGCGAGTCCGAAATTTGCATCCCCTCCTTGTCATCTGGCCGTCGCCGCGGCGGCCTGTGACTGTCCCGTCTGAGATGGGGGCGGCCCGGCGGAACGGGTCGCTTGAAGGTTCCCCCGCGGCGGCTTCGGTCGCCTCGCTATTTTTGGCGCCGCCATCATCGGACCCCCCCCCCCCCCCCCCCCGTGGTTTCGTTGTGGAAACGGTTATTTATCTTCGGCGTCGGTGCGGTGGAGTTTTCGCGGCTCTCCTGTCGGTGCCGGTCTTCAGGAGCGCAGTTTGGCGGCGTCGGCAGGGGCCTGCGGTGATGTTTTGGTTCCCTTTCACCCGCCCGTTCTCTGCGCTTTGAGTGCGTACTATTGAGTGTGCTGCGCAGGATGAAAGTATGCAGTCAGGAAAAGTAGAGCACTCACTCATTCTCTCAGAATAAATGGAATCTGAATTATTATTCGCCCGTAAGGCATCTTTCTGTATGGTGGCAGGTCTAACAAAAGTGCATAAAAAGTGACGAAAAATGTCCTGATTTTGGTCTGTGAGGGTGTACTGCGATGGCTGCTCCTCCGCTGTGGTGCATGCTGGTCCTGCGGCGTCAGGCTTGGCTCACAGGCGCAGCTTCAGCGATTGGGCTGGATTGGAACTGATGGAGTTAGTTTCTCGCCTCGGGGTCGATCTGCAGAAAGGGAGTTCACGGGTTCAAATCCCATTTGCTGTGCCTCGGTCCTTGCGTTAAAAGCGCCCCGCTTTCGTTTTGGCTGCCAGAACGGAGTGATTCACCCGCTGCGCAGTTCGCTCTGCCAGGGAGCGATGAAAATCGCTGTGGTGTAAAATGTACAAATAAATAATAAACATCAAAGGGTTCCCATTTCACGCTCCCCTTCCAGGCGGCCGTGGGGTTCTCTCGTCGCCCGTCTCTCCCCTGCTGATTGGTCGTGAGCTCGGCGGTGGCGCTGGCGGTTGCTATGGCGTCTCGTTGCCAGCTGGCAGGCTCTGGCACTGGTTTGGAGGCGGAGATTGTTGTCATCGTCATGGTTGCGCTGTGCTGGTGATCCGACCTCTGTGAGCTTTATTTATTTTTATGATTAGTATTTTAATTTTTTTGGCATTGCGTGCGTTGGCCGTAGTACGGTGGTTGTCACGGAAGGCCTTCTGTGTGTGTGTGTGTGTGTGCGCGTGTGTGTGTATGTATGTATTTGTGTGGGCGCGCGTGTGTGTATGTATTTGTGTGGGTGCGTGTGTGTGTATGTATGTATTTGTGTGGGTGCTTGTGTGTGTGTATGTATGTATTTGTGTGGGTGCTTTTGTGTGTGTATGTATGTATTTGTGTAGGGGCGTGTGTGTGTTTGTGTGTGTGTGTATGTATGTATTTGTGTGTGCGCCTGTGTGTGTATGTATGTATTTGTGTGGGGGCATGTGTGTGTATGTATGTGTTTGTGTGGGGGCGTGTGTGTGTATGTATGTGTTTGTGTGGGGGCGTGTGTGTGTGTGTGTGGCGCTGTCCTGGCCCTGTCACACACTGCAGTTGGAGGTGGGCGTGCGAGCTGTAGAGTGTACTGCACGCGCTCGCTCTCCCTGGTGTGGTTGTCAGGCCCGTCGGGGAGATCAGGTTTCCCCGCCCCGGTGACCCGGTGACCCAGTTAGCGCCGTGTGAGCGCGCGGGCGGGTCAGCCGGGCGCGGCCGCCGGAGGGGCCGGCGGGTGACGAGGGACGGGTGGGGCGCGGCTCGCTCCTGTGCGTCGGCGCCGTTTCTGCCCCCCCCCCCCCAGCGAACGGGATGATGAGGGATTAGCATCAGTCTTTGTCCTGGGTTAATCAGCCCTGTCATGGGTTAATCCCTCTGTCCCCGTGGGCCCGTGCCTCCCCCAGGGCCGCCGCGGTGGGGGGGGGGGCGGGCACGGTGCCCGGGGGCGGAGTCAGGTGGGGAGAGGCCAGCCTAGAACATTCTGTGGTTATACTGAGGAGGGGGAGGGGGCGGGGCATGGTGGCTGAAGGGGCGGGGTTTAGGTGGTGAGAGGCCAGCCTAGAACATTCTGGGGTTATACTGAGGGGGGGGAGGAGGCGGGGGCGGGGCATGGTGCCTGGGGGCGGGGCATGGTGCCTGAGGGGGCGGGGCATGGTGGCTGAAGGGGCGGGGTTTAGGTGGGGAGAGGCCAGCCTGGAACGTTCTGTGGGTATAATGAGGGGGGGAGGGGGCGGGGGCGGGGCATGGTGCCTGGGGGCGGGGCATGGTGGCTGAGGGGGCGGGGTTAGGTGGTGAGAGGCCAGCCTAGAACATTCTGTGGGTATAATGAGGGGGGGAGGGGGCGGGGCATGGTGCCTGGGGGCGGGGCATGGTGGCTGCGGGGGCGGG
The DNA here is from genome assembly GCF_013347855.1 of Anguilla anguilla. Lineage (NCBI taxonomy): Eukaryota > Metazoa > Chordata > Actinopteri > Anguilliformes > Anguillidae > Anguilla > Anguilla anguilla. The sequence goes on along the minus strand of NC_049217.1, from coordinate 30,454,687 downwards.
GTTTAGGTGGGGAGAGGCCACCCTAGAACATTCTGTGGGTATAATGAGGGAGGGAGGGAGGGAGGGAGGGAGGGAGGGGGCGGGGCATGGTGGCTGAGGGGGCGGGGTTAGGTGGTGAGAGGCCAGCCTAGAACATTCTGTGGGTATAATGGTGGCGGGGTCACTGGCTGCAGGAGAGCACTAGCGTGCATGGGGGGGTGTGTTTAGGGAGTTTGTACTTTTGACAGGCGTTTGCTTTGCTAGCAGGTACTGCTATGGTTGCTCCGCACGTTCATAAGACACACATCAGTTGTCGGGGCCAAGGTCAGTGTGACTGGTCCTTGCTTATGATTGGCTAAGTCAGCAATGAAGAATGTTAGGTAACTATTTTTCTCCTCCAGATTTAATCCCAGATTATACACCGTTCCCCCCCCCCGTCGCCGCAGCGATGCGCTCTATCCTTCGAAGCTGTAAGCCGATATTCCTTTTCACCGGCCGTCAGCGTCCGTCGGCCCTGCTCCTCCGTACCTCCTAAGGGGGGGGGGGGGGGTGAAGGCAACCACATGCTCTCCCCATAGCGCATTTTGTTTTTCCAACTGCAGTTCCTCGACTGGCCACAGTGGGCGCTCTCGCTCCCTGAAAGCGGTAAAAACCTGCCGTCTGCGTTAGCAGGACGAGCCGCGCGGACGACCCCCCCGCCTGCCCGCCCGCCCCGGTGAAGCTCGGCTTCTGCGTCGTGGTTTTCTAACTCATGGTAAACCACGCCCTGTACGTGGCCCGTGCCAAAATGCAGGAGAATTTTTACATTTGTGGCAGGAACATGGCGAGGACTGTTGAGCTGAATGGCCTGTTCTCGTCATCATGTTTTATGTCTCATGCTTGATCGATCGACGACCCCCCTACTCCACTCCCCAGGAATGAACTCCACCAGCAGAGGAACGTCCTGTTCCTCTGTGTGCTGCCTCTAATGGGAATTTTAAAAAGTGATGAGTGTTTTGTTTGTGCTGGCATCCCCTGGGGACTGTGCTGCCCCACCCTGCTCCTGGAGATCTCAGGTAGCTGGACTCGCGTGCTCTTCCTGCTCATGGCTGATTCCGTCTCACTTGTACAGGTGATTGAAACGCCCTCCATATTCTCTTGTTAGCTGAGGTTAGCATTGTAGCCTCCGTTAGCCTGTCAGCTACGTGTCCTGCTGCTTCTGTGGGATTTGCCCACCCCTGCTGCGGCCTTGTTTTTGTTACTGTTGGGGGTCACCGAGTCAGGGAGAGAGCGCCAGTCTGCACCCCCCCCACCCCCACCCCCACCCGCAGAGGAATGTCATTGAGAATTTGCCAAGAGGAGGTTTGCTTCTTTGTTTATTGATTATTTATTTATTTATTTTTAGGGTTGGTGGGGGCGGGGTGAGTGGGGGGGCAATGGGGCGCTGTCCTACCCTTGTGCCGGCAGGAGTGTTGAGGAATGCGGTAAGCTCCTGATTTCCGATTTAGGAAATCCGTGGGGGGGCGGGGTGGGGGTGATGCACATCACCCTGTCCAGCTGGACTCGGGCTGGTGTCATGCGCTTGGTCTGCACACCCCCCCACCCCCCACAAAGCCCCCCCCCCCGCCCCCCCCGGGCAGGCAGGGCACCAGAAACAATCCCGCTGAGCCCTGCTTTATAAACAGGCACTCTGGGAGGCCGGACCTCATCACAGACTGCAGGACTGCATAATGAGGACCTGACAATAGGGCTGGGGGGGGGGCACATACCTCCCTCACCACACTGCCTATGACCCACTTACCACAACAGCGCCATCACATTCACAATACATAATTACAATCATGGGAACTTAAAAAAAAAAAAAAAAAAAAAAAAAAGAAAAAGATAAGAAAATATTAGCCATGTTATTTATAAACATTAGGGATATTACTCAATGTACAGGCTGTTCATGTACAAAGAGATGCTTGTATGCAGGCCATGCTGATGAAGATGGTAATCATTGTCACATGCAGTATATTTATACTTTTTATTTGTTTATGTTGCTATGACTGCTTTGAGAAGAGAAATTTTTTGAACACGGTCTGAAAGGCAAAGCTGCCGGACGCTTGCATTGAGTGGGCAATGTTACTACTAGAGAAAGAATCCGGTTATGTGTTCCTTTAAAACTTTGATTTTAAAAGTAACAAAATGTCTGCCGTAGTCTTGGGTTTCCTCTGGGCCTTCGAGTCCTTGTGAGAGCCTTGATTTAGTGGGGAAATTCTCGGCTGTGGAAGGAGCTGCAGTTTGTACGAAGAGCTCAAATGTACCAGATGTTCTGTGTGTGTGTGTGTGTTTTTTTTTCTTTCTTTTCTAGCATGTTAACCCTGTACAGTCAAAATACAAAACTGTGGCGTTCTGATGGATTGAGAGAAACTGGTTACAGTGTGAGAACAGAGTTTTGAACCACCTGAAAAACGTCTTGTTAACCTTTTTTTTTTTTACATTTTAGACCTTAAACCAGTGGTCCTGACTTTAGACCTCAAACCCGGGGCCAGGAGAGCAGCAGGGTCTGCTGGCTCTGGCTGTTCCTCAGCGCTCGAGTAGCACAGCGGCTGGTCAGCTGACCCGGGTTTCAGTTTTCTGGTTTCTTGGGACAGAATCGGTTGTTGATTTTAAGGCGGAAACAAAAAAAAAAAAAAGAAACCAGCGCACTCTCTCTGGCTGTCCGAGACCAGGAATGAACATGGCTGCCTTAAAACTCTGAGCTCTCCTTCCCGGCTTGGCAATAAAACGTTCTCACAAAGTTGCTGCCACGTTACGGCGATGTTATGGCGTTGACGGAACATTCCGGAAGCATTGCCAGAACGGGTTTGTGTTAGCCGGGTTGAATAGCGCTCTCATGGACGCACTCAGCTCCTGAGGCCGCCCTGTGATTGGTTCATCGTCCAGACTGATGGAGTGAGTGCGTAAGTGGTGGCGGTGTGGTATAACGGTTCGGTCTTTGGTCACGTGACCCCAAAGGTCATGTGTTCAGCTCCCAACTCCCTCTATAGATGTTCTCTATTATGAGTAAATGTCCAGCGTTTATAAATGGACCGTGCGTTAAAACTGAAAACAAGACCAGGTCAAAACGAGTATATGGCTGGACCGAACCGGCCGACCAATGGTGTAACTTCATCACTCACTCAGTCACTCAGTCAGTCACATTCGCATTTATAGGGCTGGCCCCGCTGTTGCGGTCCTGCCGAACACAGGGGGAAGAGTAGGTGGGGTTTCTACACGGTTAAAAGCTGAAATTTAAAAGGAGGAGCAGAGCGAGCGCCTTCACCCACGTTCAGCAGTAACGGGACGTTGGCGGGTCCGTTAGGAGCGGGGGTGGGACGGGGTGCGGCCCAAAGACCCCGCTCCGCCCCCGGTCCAGTTCCCTCTCGTCTGTCGCCTGCAGCGCTCCCTGCGCGGTGGACCGTAAATATCACCGACGGGTAAACAGGACGCACCGGCGCGTCTGTCACGGGCGAATATCACCGACGGGTAAACAGGACGCACCGGCGCGTCTGTCACGGGCGAATATCACCGACGGGTAAACAGGACGCACCGGCGCGTCTGACACGGGCGAATATCACCGACGGGTAAACAGGACGCACCGGCGCGTCTGTCACGGGCGAATATCACCGACGGGTAAACAGGACGCACCGGCGCGTCTGACACGAGCGGAAATCGCCCGACGGTTCGATCGCGCCGATGACGGTGTTACAGAACGGGCAGGAAGCGTCTCTTCTGAACTTCCGGTGTTTTCCGCGCGCTTGCGCGTGGCGAGTGAGCGGATCACCCTTCTGCGTTTGATCCGTCAGACCGTCCCGGCCAACGATGCGCCATCTTCTGACCTGACTGCAGCTTCTGCTCAGCACACAGTTAGCGGTTTAAATGCTCTGAGGAAATTAGATTTGTGCTCAAACATCAAGCAGGAGCTTTTTGTACTAAAATCTTAATTAAAGGATTTAATTTGATCGTTTTTATTTTATTATTATTTATTTTGAAGCGATGATGAATCCGATCTGGGTCAGTATTCCGAGTGCTTCCTCATACTCGTCTTACTCGGTGTTGACGCTCCAGAAAACAGCCTCTTGCTCAGACAGCGCCCTCCTGCCACCCCCCCCCCCCCAGCCAGTTTGTGACGCTATTGGGACATTGTGAACATAGCTGACATTCCCTGCCACACCTCCTCAACACCCCCATCCTAAATCCAATGATAGGGGACCTTTACACCCTTGTTCTGTCTCTCTTTCTCTCTCTCTCTCCCCCCCCCCCCATCCTCTGAGTATGTGATTGAGGCCACTCAGGCGGTCCAGACGCCTTGTTTTTTTAATATCTTTTTTTTTTTTTTTTTTTTATAGCTTAATAAAGTCATTTGTTTTCTGGAATGAAAATGAAGTGCTGCTCAGGGGCTGTTGGGTGGGGGGCAGTGTAGTGTAATGGGTAAGGAACTGGGCTTGTAACCTGAAGGTTGCAGGTTCGATTCCCAGGTCCCATGACTTGCATTTCTTCTGTATACGTACAGCTGTATAAATAGATACTGTGTAAAAGGAAAAATAAGTTGTCTTTAAGTTGCTCTGGATAAGAGCATCTGCCTGGTGGCAGTAATGTAATCTATTGTAGTGCAGTTCAGGAAATGAGTTTGAATTCAGTGCGAGGAGGGGGGGTGTGTGGGGGTGTTTGAGGGGCTGAATTCAAATGGTATTGAGCCCCTTTGAGTCATTTGCCTAAGGCTGTACCCCCCCCCCCCCCCAATCCCCATGAGCAAGGGTGGGACGTTTGCAAGAAGTGTGCACAAAACCAAAATCCCCACCCTTACCCCAACAGACAGGGACACCCCGGCACCCCGTGCCCTTGTCTGTATCCACCCCCCATGCCCCCCCCCCCCCCCCCCCCCTTGTGAATGGCTGCTGTGATACGCGCCCAGGCTGCGGGCGGAGTCGGGCCTGAGGAGGCCACAGGCAGGGCTTTGTCACGGCTCTGTCCTGTGGGGAGGACAGACCCCCCCCCCCCCAGGCACCGTCACCGTGGCGCATTAACGCAGGAGAAGCTCCTCTCTGAGCACCGCAGTGTGTTAGTGTACGAGGGGGGGTCGAGGGGATGGGGGGGTCACAAGCTCTTAACATGGCGTCACGCGGCCACTGCCTGCTCCCCGGGGGCAGGTTGCTTATGGAACACTGCCTGTCTGTGTTTCCATCCCAGAATCCCAGCTACCAAGAAGGGTCGGGGTTGGGTTTGGGTTTGGGGTTTGGGGGTCGGGGTCAGGGTTGGGGTCAGGGTTGGGGTCAGGGTTGGGTTTGGGGTTTGGGGTTGGGGGGTCGGGGTCAGGGTTGGGTTTGGGGTTTGGTGTTGGGTTTGGGGTTTGGGGGGGGGGCGGAGCTTCGGTGTGGAGGTAGCAGTAGCGCCAGCGAGTTTCTGCGTGGGCGGGGTGGAGGTGGGCGATGTGCGGGGCGGTGTGATGAAACTGAGCGGCGTCGGGGAAAGCAGAACAGAACTCTGGCGTGTCCCCCCCCCCCCCCCCACAGATCCCCAGTGTGTCTCCCCCCCCCCCCCCCCACTGATCCCCGATGACTTCTGCGCGACAGCGTCTCATATGTTGGGTCTGCAGTGTGTTTGTTGTTAGGAGGACTCTGTGAGAGCAGGCGGCCGTTTGAAGGCGCTGGTTAGCCCGTTAGCGGAGTAGCGCGTGACCGTGTCCGACGCCCAGACGGGCCGGAGTCCCCCAGCGAGCGGGCGTCCCGCCGGGCAGCGAGGTGGCATCCCGCCGGGCGGGCGCGAGCCGCGGACACGCCGTGCGCACCGGCGGCGGCCGGATTGCGTGCGCTCTGTTTGTTTACGGAGAGAGCGCCGTGGCGGGTGGCTAGCCGGGTGTGTTAGCGTCCCGCCGGCGCCTGAGGACCACGCCCGCTGGGCAGCCGCTTGGCGAGTCTGTCTGCCGTAACTAGAGCAGTCCTGTGCCTCTCTGTCCTGTTTGGTCAGGCGGTTTTTAAAAAATTATAAATCGGTTTATATCTTTCCCTCCATTAAGGTCCGTCTGACATGATACAGCCTGGATACCCGAGTAGAGGGCAAAGCCCTAACCTTTTTAGCCAGGCTGGCTAGCTTGGGGCAGGGTGGTGCAGGGCAGGGCGGGGCCAGGTGAGGTGTGTGTGGTGTACTCGTATTGCAGGTGAGGTGTGTGTGGTGTACTAGGGTGGGGCAGGGTGGTGCAGGGCGGTGCAGGGCAGGGCCAGGTGAGGTGTGTGTGGTGTGCTCGTATTACACCTGCATGCTGTAGAAAGTGGTCCATTGTTGCTGTTCTTTGTGGTTTTTGGCCAGACCGGTTATTAGGGACCGACTGTGGGAAATGGGACCCAGATCTGAACCCTGTGAGCGTTTCTGGGGTCTCCCCTTCCCCCCCCGGGACCAGCGCCTGGCTAACCCGTTAATACACTGTAAGATTGAGTGTGTTGTCATGATGAGGAGTATGAGGGTAAGGCTGTTCCCTTTCAACACCCACGCGGCGCATAGCTTACTGCATTACCTCAGCATTCTGGGTTTATGGCGGTATTAGGGGGCGGGATTAGGGGGTGGCGGGATCAGGGGTGTTATGACACCCCTATGGCAGCCGGGCCGGTGAGCTGGCGGATGTGGTGCGCGGCAGATTGGGCGGGCGGCCAGGGGGGTAATCCGGCAGACTGGGGTGTTAGCCGCGATAGCCACATTAGCGCCTCACCCACCTCCTGCAGGGCTCAGCGCTAACATTTTTTTAATGAAGTGGCTGAAAAGTTTAGGAGCCACACCAATGCGTCCCAGTTAGTTGATGTGCTCCTGAATTGATTTTTCCAGTTGGCACACACGGTCCTAAAAGGGGGAGCAGCGGGGACCCCGTCCTGGCCTTTCGCCCGGGCGCTCTCACCCCTCGGTGCCGCACCTGGGAGGGCCGGAGCGGTCCTGGATCCGAAAAGCCGAATTTAAAACGAGTCTGTAAATCATATGTATAAAATAAAAGCCTGTAGGGATGTCTTTTTTTTCCCTCCCTTTCTTTCTGTCTTTCTTTTCTCCTTTCCTTTCCTGCTGCGTCAGCAGTCGGTAGCTGGAGGGGGTTTGCCGAGCTGTTTGGCTTTGAGGAGGAGGGGGGTTGGGATAGAAGACTGTGGAGGGGAGGGGGGAGGGGGGTGTAACCGAAACACCGCGTCCCCTGTTGGGACCGCCTCGAGGCGTGCCTCTCGCCCAGAGGGGACGTGTGGGTCGTTGGTTGAGATGTCAAACCAAAAAAAAAAGGGGGGGGGCTTCTCTTCTCCGCCATTTTGTTTTTTTCCCCCTCCTCAAGGCAGTGGCACAGATGGCGTTTCTCCCTCCGTGGGTTTTGCCCAGATAACCTGGCAGATAGAGCAGAGAGGGGGCGCGTTGGGGGCCAAGGCCTGGCCGAGGGTTCGCTGAGTGGGGGGTGGGGTGGGGGGGGTTAAAAAGCTGAGGAGAAGGGTCCAATCCACCCCCCCCCTCCCCCATGTGCTGTGAAGTAGAACAGCCTCCAGCTCTCTGCTCCGACAGCAGTATGGATATCTCTCTCTTTTTTTGTCTTTCCTCTCTCTCCCCCTCTCTCTCCTCTCTCAACCTCTGCCACTCTCTCTCCCCCTCTTTCTTTCTCCCTCTCTCCTCCCTCTCTCAACCTCTGCCTCTCTCTCTCTTTCTCTCCCCCTCTCTTTCTTTCTTCCTCTCTCTCCCTCCCTCTCTCAACCTCTGCCTCTCTGTCACCCCCCTTCCTCTCTTTCTCCCTCTCTCTCTCTCCCCTCTCCCACTCCCTCTCTTCAGCTGCTTCAGCCATCTGCCTCTGACAGGAAGCAGATCTTGGGATGGACGGAGGAGGCGGAGGGGGGGAAGGGGGGGGGGCAGAGAGAAGTGTGCGAACATCGACTGGAGTGGGTAAAACAAGGGAGGGGAGGAGTGATGTTATTGGGGGAAAAGAAAACTGCAAGGCATTGTGGGTAATGGAGATGAGGGGTCGAGGACATGTAGGTAATGGCGCCCAGCAGTCAACTCCGTTACCTACGTTGCCTTGCCCTGCCAACGTGTCTCCTAACTCCTATTGCCCATATTAAGCCGTGTTTCCACCGCAGGAACTATACCCCGGAACTAGGAACCTTTTGAGGAACTCAGTGCGTTTCCACCGCAGGAACTAGGGTCTAAATTTAGTTCTGGGGGCTTTGTTTTACCCCCCAAAACGTTCCTGCTCGGGGGGTAGTACTTTCCGAAAGTACAGGAACCTTTTGGGTGGAGCTTGCAGCGCTGAACATTTCTGATTGGTCGAGTACTCGTAGCATTTGTGTTGTATTTATTTTCCGCCATTACCCGCCATGTTTGAAAATATGCAGCGGCAAACCAATTAATTTTCATAATAACTTCAAATCAAACTTGTATGTTATGCGGCGCAGTAGCCTACTTTTGGTTATAACCTGTCAACGTCTTGGAATTATAACGTGTGCTCTTCTGTTTTTTTCTTGCTTTAGTATTCGTTTTATAAAATGCTAAGCATTCGTGCTGGGACTGCATATTACGTAGGCTACCAAAACATTCAAACGGATTAATTCGGTTGCTGAACATTTTCTTCCGGATTTTCTTTGTTAGCCCGTTGTAATTGACTCAAAACGTTTGATACAGTTATGTGAGGTATGCGGTAGTTCTGCATAATTAACATTGGTGATACAGTACAAGCAAACTGGAAATCACCTTCCGCACTTTTTATCCGGGTAAAATAACAGGTTAATTCTAGTAATCTTCGCTTTAGCTTTTTCAGACTGCCGTAATTTTACTCAATTTTGCTGCCATTTTTCAATTCCACGAAAAGACCAGGAAGACTATGGACTCATTTATGGTGCATGGTTCGCATCTGGAGGGCACACTTCGCTGCTCGGCTAGCAGTAACTTCGAAGGAAAGCAAACGGTGGCTGTACCACTACTAATTTACATTTTCACGCAAGTCCGAGTTTTCGTTCTATTCTTGTCATTTTGCGATTAGCCTATATGGAATTGACAACGAGAAAGTAATAAAACAGCAAATTGTTTACAACGTGTGCATGTTTTCTGCTGTTAATGAATGTGTTTGAGAGGATATATGAAAATCAATAAATACAAAAGTAACCATATATAGTCATTGTTGGTAACCCGTTGTATATAAGTGGAATAAACCCCTCCGGGCTGTCCCGGTTATTAGAAAATAATGTAGGCTACTTCGGTGGTAGTATGGGGTTACAGAAGAAATCATATGACAGATGGACCGACGACAACGTCAGTGGGCTAATTTGCCTAATCTTCGCGGTACTTTAGACCCCGGTGGAAACGCAGACAACCATTGGCTGAAGGAACCTTTTAGTTCCTGGTAAAGTAGTTCCTGGGACTGAAAGTTCCGGGTAATTTTGGTGGAAAAGCGGCTATTGTGACCCTTAAGTGTCTGGAGTCTGGAGACAGAGGGCAGGGCCAGGCATTGTGGGTAATGTAGTTGGGAAGAAGGTTTTCTGTGTGAGCAGATGGGCCACAGGGTGCATGAAGGCTGTGAAACGACCTGCAGTGAAACTCCAGCAGGGTTTAGAAACCTCTAGAGCTGGAGTCCGTTTGCCTTTTCAGTTTATGAAGTTCATTTCCATCCTTTTCCTGAATTCAGTGAATTCAAATGGAATTGAGCCCAAACCTGACACAGGTCAGGTCAGGTATCTGCACGCTGCTGAGCTTTAGCCAGGAAGTTTTCCCGCTGAGGCATCCAGAAACCGAAATGCCAAAAATGTTAGTCATGTTTAGAGCAACTTTAAGATGAGATGAATGTCATGTCACCTGAACATGCACCTATCAGCATTCGCTCAACGAAGTAAGCACAAGATTACTTGAACTTGTTTTTTGAAGATGGTAAAATCGTTAAAAAAAAACGTTAACTAGCTCAAAAATCCGAAATGGCATTGACTGATTTATATCTGTAAAAAACGTGGCACGCCAGAAGGCTGTAATATCAGACGGGTGAAAATGTGCCCCTCAGGACAGTGGGAGGCTGTCGGCCCGGTAACAGACGGAGCGTTTTTACAGGACCCCCCGGCCGAGCCTCTTCTCCCATTGGCCTGTCTGGCCTGTCGGGGGCGTGCCGGCTCGCTCAGGTCCGCCGTCGTTTGGCGGTCAGCCCCCCGTGCCGTGCCAGCCGGGGTCTCCGTGACACGCCCAAACTGCACCGAGCCTCCCAGCTCCCTCTGGGCTGTGTGTGGTTTTTTTTTTTTTCCCCCCAACATTCTAAGTCGGTGTTCTAGAACTCCGCTGCTGTCAGTGTGCAGCAGTGATTGTGACATCACCAGCATTAGAATGTTCACCTAAGAGCATTCTAAAAAACACATACGTGACACCATGAAGGGATTATTAGTTTGGTGGCGATGGGCAGGCCAGTGGCTTGCCTGCTGAGACGCCGGTCAGATTCTCAAGAGGGTGGCTTGTAACTTGGCGTGTGACGTATTTCACACACCTCCGCTTGCCGCTCGCTCGCCCGCTCGCCCGCTCCCTGCTGTCCCGGTCTGTTTGATCCTCTGAGACCCGCCTTCACAGAGTCCACGGGACTGTGTGGATAATTTGGGCTGAATCCTGAAAGTGCGGATCTGTCTCTAAACCGCTCTGCTTTCACCCGGCTCAGGTAAATAAACCTGGCCACTGAGTCCAGGGTTTAGCTGGATGCGCTGCATACTGACTGATCTCAGGCCAGTTGGCAGTGACGGTGTAGCTGCTCTGGTCTGTGTGTTTGTTGATCGGTATATTACATAATCGCTGTGTGTCACACCATATGTATGAGAGAATGCAGCTAGTGTTCCCTGTGGGTTTTTTTGCATAGTGTTTGGACAGCAGTTTCTCTTCCTTTCTCAGTCCCAAACAAACCCTGTAGCTGTTCCCCGCCCCCCCCCCCCCCCCACACGTGTACCTCCCGTCTGCAGATGTGTCGGCTGCACGTGTCCCCCCTCCCCCCCGCTTAGGAGCCCACCCATTTCACTTCCTTATATAACACCCTCCCTAAAACATTGTCACTTCCTGTTCTTTAAGTTCCCAATTCCCATGGTGCATTGTGGGCCTCTAACACTGTAACACTTCCTGTATTGTGTTGAGTGTGTGACTGTGCAGTGCCCAGTGCTAACAGGGCTGTTCCTCCTCAGTGGGGCTGTTGTGCTTGTTGTGCTTGGGCCGGGGAGTTAGCTGTGGTACTGTAGTACGCTGGGCTGGTATCTGAGAAGTTGGGGAGCCGATATCCCAGGGTAGGGTACAGCTATAGTGCCTTGAGCAAAGCACTGAATCTGAATCGCTTTGGTAAGAAAGCGTGGGTGGCTGTGTAAATGAATAATGGCGATCTGTGGAGGAGGGAGATGTAATGTACTGACGGATGCTAACGTGACCTGGTTCTTCTTCTTCTTCTTCTTCTGCGTGTGCAGCTCAGGTTGAGTGACAGCAGAGCGGGCGGAAGACTCCGGGCCCATCAGCGCAGAGCACCGCCTCACAGAGCACGAGCCCGCGTTGGAGACCGGCGTCGCCTAGGACCGAGGGGAGATGAAGCCGGATGGGGTTGCCACAGCAACGATGGAGCCCATGGATTCAGGGGCGGAGCCTGTGACCGAGGGACCGCCCGCAGGGGAGGAGCCGGGGCAGGGCCCGCCCCCGTCGCAGCCGGGAGAGGAGGAGCAGTGCAGCCCGCAGGAGACGGCGCCCCCTGCAGCCAAGGCGGGGAATGGCGGTAAAGCCGGAGAGCTGAAGACCAAGGCGAAGGGACCCGCCAGAGCGAAGCCGGGAGCCGGCGCCGGCACCAAGACCGCCGCGGGAACCACCGGACCCGGCTCCCGGCCCGGCACCGCCCAGAACCGCGCTGCCAACGGCGCTCCCAAGTCCCTGACCAACGGGGTGGCGAAGAAGACCACGCCCACTGCCGCCCCGGAGAGGAAGAAGACCACGCCCACCGCCACGGCGCCGCCCAAGAGGCCCGTTGGCACTGCCGCCGCCACCGCCACCAAGATGGCCGACAGGAAGCCCGCGGGAGGAGCCGCCACCACCAGGCCCGCCTCCTCCCCCGCGGCGACCAATGGGGCGAAGACGGGAGTCTCGCCGGCGAATAAGAAGCCGTCCGTGGGTCCGAGCGGCGACGCCAAGACGAAGCCCCGAGCGGCGGGTGAGTCAGATGCGGCCCGGCCCGCGCAGGAGGCGTCCGCGGCGGGACTGAGGGGGGGGCGGGGGAACCGCACTTCTCTCTCTTATCACAGGCTCCTTTCTGTCAGGCACACGGCTAGCTTCCCCTGCAGGAGGGTTCGGTCTCAGTCCAGACGCCCATAATGCTGCTCAGAATGAGGCGGTGAAAGGGGCTGAATTTGGTCAGGCCGTCCCGTGCAGACACGGGCCTGTGGGGAACGTGTGTGGGTTTTGCGTAGGGCTGGGTCATGTGGGGTACTCATTGTCTTTTTCCCTTTAATTATTCCTGATGCGGAAGTAAACATCCAAACTTTAAAGCCCGCTTGAAATGCTTCTGGGAGAAAAGGGGGTGTTGATGAGACAGCCAATCAGCAGCAGGGCCTGGCAGCCTCCACATGATTGACAGGAACGCATCACATGATCGCGTGGAATCTGTACCACCGCTTGGTGGCGCTGATTGTTACTGCATTCGATACCGTTTGTTGCAGAATGTCACCCAGCCTGGGTTTCTGTGTGTGATCTGAGTTTAGTTTGGGCATTGTGGGTAGGAAAAAGACAATCCTTTCTATGTTTTAAACGTTGTGTCTCTCTCTCTCTTTCTTCTCATCCCCACTTTCTTCCTTCACACTTCTCTCTGCTTCATCTTTCCTTTTGTCACTCCTTCTCTTCTCTCGCTTTCCCTCGTTCCTCCACCTTCCTCCTCCTCCTCCTCCTCCTCGCTCCGTCAGGTCCTAGACCGGCTTCCTCCACGGCCCCCAAACCCGCCACCACTGCTGCCGCCAAACCCGATAGGCCGGCCGTTTCCAAGACAACCAGGTGAGCACAAGCACTGGTGGGGCCATTTTGTGTCTTCAGATATCTTCCTGGGCATTGCGTCACGTGTGTCTCTGAACGTCTCTGATTGGTTAATCTCTGCTTGCCGGCAGGAAGTGAACGGCGTATTAAAGTTATTAATTCCATGTCATTTGGCCACATGCTCAGAGCAAACCCTGTGGAAACGGCCCATATTATCCACACACACACACAAGCACACACACACACACACACACACACACACACACACACACACACACACGCAGGGCTTTAAGAAGCACAGAAAAGTAGGCCAGAAGCTCGTGCCACCCCTACAGCGTTTATTTTGTGTGCTATATCGGGGAATTAGGATTTGTTCCGCACAATCAGGAGGTTTCTCAGTCCTGTTTTTGTCCCTCCTTGCTCGGCGGCCTTGTGGACCAGCGCGTCTGCGAATCAGGTCAGATTATGCTCAAGTCCCTGAGTCACGCCACAGAGCTGGCGCTGTACTGAGCGTGCTCGGCCATGGCGGTTATCCCTGGGGGGGGGTGGAGGCTCTCCCAGCGCTGGTGCCCCCCCCCCCCCCCCCCCCCCCCCCCCCGGAAGGCCTTCCTCCTGCCCCGCCCAGCCCCTTGAGCTGGGTCATGCGTGTGATTGGCTGTGACAGTGATTTTAAATCTCTTTGTTGAGTTTGGGTTTTTTTTCCTCGTTTGAGCTGAAAAGAAGCACAGGCCGTGTTCTGTGAAGTGCTTCCATGAACACACTACACACGCTACACGCACTATATACACGCTACACGCACTGTATACATGCTACACATGCTGTATACACGCTACACGCACACTACACACGCTGTATACATGCTACACACGCTACACGCACTGTATACACACCACACGCTACACACGCTTTATACACGCTACACACACTACACACGCTGTATACACACTACACGCACACTACACACGCTACATGCACTGTATACACGCTACACACACTACACGCACTGTACACACGACACACGCTACATGCATAGTATACACACTACACACGCTACACGCACTGTATACACGCTACACGCACACTACACACGCTACATGCACTGTATACACGCTACACACACTACACGCACTGTACAAACGACACGCTACATGCATAGTATACACACGCTACACGCACTGTATACACGCTACACACGCTACACGCACTGTATACACACTACACATGCTACACGCACTGTATACACGCTACACACACTACACGCACTGTACACACGACACGCTACATGCATAGTATACACACGCTACACGCACTGTATACACGCTACACACGCTACACGCACTGTATACACACTACACATGCTACACGCACTGTATACACGCTACACACACTACACGCACTGTACACACGACACGCTACATGCATAGTATACACACGCTACACGCACTGTACACACACTACACATGCACACATGGACAAATGCACGCAGTCCCTACATACACTTGCACTACACATGCAGATGCATACATACACGCATGCAAATGACATACATGCACGCACACACACACACACATTCATACGCTACACACACACATGCATGTGTTCGCACACGCACGCCCACGTATAAAAAATGGATGAGGGGGATGAATCATCTCTGTACACAGGGATTCCTGGACTCCCCTTATGAATATTAATAAGGGATGCATCTCCAGATTTTGCAGAATTAGCCAACACTTCTTTTTTGATCCAGGTAGTAAATTAGTGGTCTCGTGGGAGAATTTAATGACCAACTGTTTGGTCTCATCAAGTCTTATATACATGCTCTGCTGTAGAACAAGGCATTTGGGAGTACACTTTATATTGTGCCTGTGTGTGTGTGCGTGTGTGTGCGCGCGCGCGCATGTGTGTGTATGTGGCAAAGTTTGCAGGGGATGATGTGTTAGTTTGTCTGGGTTCAGAACATTAGTTGGAGACGTGTTGGACTTCATGACGATGTTATTAGCGAGACAGACTGCTCTGTGAGTGTGTGTGTGTGTGTGAGTGTGTTTATATGGTGAGTGGCGTGTGATGAGTCATGTGCATCCTCTTGAGGAAGGTACACAATTTAAACAGTCTGTTATACTTACTGTGAGCATGTTTACAAGTGTGTGTGCGTGTGAGTGCCTGTGTGTGTGTGTGTGTGTGTGTGTGTGTAAGAATATCACTGGTGTTTTTAAAAAAAAATGATTTGGCTCAACACAGGAAACATGATTTGGCTCAGCACAGGGCAGGAATTTGTGAGTGTCGTCGTTGGTGGTCGCCCTGAACGCCTGCCTGGCTTCCTCCACCAAACAGCTTCCGCAGAGCCGTATTGGGTTTGACAGCTTCCTGTGGCCCCACGCGTGTGACCCGTCCCTCTGACAGCAGGGTCACGTCTCCACGGCCTGGCGGAGGCTTCCGGGCCCTCTGGGCGGTTTCCGTCGGCCCGATCGCTTCCGTCTGCCCCGGCCCCCCAGGTGCTGAACTGGGGCAACAGGAAACGTCACCACCGGGCATCTCCCCCTCTGAGGCCGCGTTGGGTACTGGGGGGAGCAGAGCGACCCCCCCCCCCCCCTTCCCCTTCGTAATGAGAAATGAACCGGATCGGGGCTCTTGTGCGACCTGTGTTCGCCCCTGGAGTAAGAGAACGATGCGTAGCGCTGAATCCCGTTAGCATAGCGCTGAATCCCGTTAGCGCAGCGCTGAATCCCGTTAGCGCAGCGCTGAATCCCGTTAGCGTAGCGCTGAATCCCGTTAGCGCAGCGCTGAATCCCGTTAGCGTAGCGCTGAATCCCGTTAGCGTAGCGCTGAATCCCGTTAACGTAGCGCCGCGTCCCGTTAGCATAGCGCTGAATCCCGTTAGCATAGCGCTGAATCCCGTTAGCATAGCGCTGAATCCCGTTAGCATAGCGCTGAATCCCGTTAGCGTAGCGCTGAACCCCGTTAGCGCAGCGCTGAACCCCGTTAGCGCAGCGCTGAACCCCGTTAGCGTAGCGCTGAACCCCGTTAGTGTAGCGCTGAATCCCGTTAGCGTAGCGCTGAACCCCGTTAGCGCAGCGCTGAACCCCGTTAGCGCAGCGCTGAACCCCGTTAGCGCAGCGCTGAATCCCGTTAGCGCAGCGCTGAATCCCGTTAGCGTAGCACCGCGTCCCGTTTGATTAAAGTGCATCTGGATCTGAATCGCGTGGGGTGGCGCCTGTGTGTTCATCGCTGCAAAATGGCCGACTCTACTTGCATTATTCAACAGGTCAGTTCTTCTAACCCCAGTGGACATTTAAATTAGATGCTGATCTCTAATTATACTGTAATCATTTTAAACGGTCTGAGAGGGTTTGAAAATAATTTTTTTTTTTTTAAACCCCGTAGGCGACTTGATGAGCTTGAGTGATTTGTGCGCCTGATCGCATCTCAGAAGGCCTGAGTTGCCCAGTTTTTCAGCTTCAGTGCACTTCCAGAGCAGGAAGTGACATTTGTGCTTCCTCCCCAACCCGTCCCCCCCCCCCACCCCCACTTCATCGCAAATCCATTTCTGGCAACTGGACCTACAGCACTGTATTACACCAGAATCTACAAATCTAGTGTAATATCCCATTTTTTTATACGTTTTATTCTATGCACCATAGATATCACGGACCTACCTAGACTGTGCAGAGCGTCGCACGGACGCTTGGTCCCAGTTACTCCGACGACCCTCGGCCGACCCCAGATCAGCCAATCGGGCGAAGCACGCCTCATTACCCTGTAACTGATCAGCTGGGCCTCAGTGCGGGGGGGGGGTCACTGAGCCGCCTGTTCTACGCGTCTCTGGTGGAAATACGAGCTCTTTGTTCGATGGTATCCGCTACATGAACACGCTGTGCGGTAACCCTTACCTACTGTAACCGTGACAGCGTGATACGTTACCGTGCGTCTGTAGTTCCCTCTCTTCCCCTCCCTCCCCCCAGCGTTATGTGAACTCTCTTTCCCATAATCCAGTGCTCTAGCTGGTGTGGGGACAGTGAGGATGGAGGGATTAATCGGGGGTAATCGGATTTGTGCCGCTCGCCCATCCCCCCCCTCCCGTTAGTGTTTCACAGTGCCCCCTTAATTAAGATGCGCTGTCAAGTTCAGGGATACCCGCAGCTGTGACATTCCTGAGGGGGGGGGGGCTTCTCCCCCAGCGCCTTCTCTCTGACATCTCTCCTTTTTTTTTTTTTCTTTCCCTCTCTGTGCTCGGTCTGTAGTGTGCGCGTGTGCGAGTGTGTGTGTTTTGTACATAGTCTTGTGTGTCTGGTTTCCTGTGTTCTCCATTTAACCCTCTGTATAGTGTAGATTAAGGGAGTCACACTAACGTACTTCCTGAGTGTATGTAGGTTACCATGCGCAGGCTTCACAAAGGACACACACGCGAATGCAAACAAACACACACTCTCGCTCCGATACGCACAGACACACACACACACACGCGGTGTCTCCAGATGCACATTGGCTCTGGCTTTCTGAAAAGGTCGGTTGACGTGACTGAACGCTGCTCCTCGAATGCTCTCTGCTAACCGAGTGCCTCAGGGCGCAGCCTAACACAGCGTTACACCCCCACAACCAGGGCGTGGCCTGGGTTTGGGTCCTGTCCCATCGCTCGGAGAACAGATCTCTTAACCCCTCTCCCCCCCCCCCCCCTTCCAGGCCGGCCTCTGCCACCCCAGCGACTCGCCCCACGTCCACGTCGACCGCAGCGAAGACCGCGCCTTCGGCCAGACCGCCCAGCTCCAGACCGGGGGCCACAGCGCCCTCTGCTGGCCGAACCGCAGCAGCACAGCCCGCCAAGCCCGCCACTCCCGCAAAGAAAGGTATCCTGTCCTCCTTCGGTCCTGTCGTCATGACAACGCATCTCCATACGTCCGTTTTCTTACACCGCTTATTCCTGGTCAGGGGCAGGGGGTCTGGGCATATCCCAGCATGCAGTGGGTGAAGGGCAGGAATACGCCCTGGACAGGTTGCCAGTCCATCACAGGGCACACGCAGGCAATTAAGGCTACTTTTACACCACAGGACTTGACAAACAGTTCTGATTTTAACCACCTGTTTACATCTACTTTTAAAAGTGACCCATGTCCCAGTTTACACTTGAAACCACCCGCACGCGTACGCAATGTTTTGGTTACCGATATGAAAATAAATAACCACACCGCCACGGCCATATTGCCATCTGTATTGGTCACAAAACGAGACAGAAATAGCAGTTCATTGGTCGATACCGACTCATAGAGCACAAGGCTTCGTCCAATGGCCTGAGCCTTCGTCCCCCATTTAAATTTGACATTACCAGCGGAGAGTGGTTGTGTGTGTAATGACGTTACACGTCATTCAACTACAGAAGAAGTCTGAGAATAACGCATTTTGAACGACCTGCGAATCACAATGACCAGGAAATTGCAATCTGTGTGTTTGCATGACAGGTCAGATCAGCAGATCACAGATTCCTATCGGATTTATTTCCACTTGTGAATGTGGCCCAAAACGGATCTGAAAATATCCGGTATCCTCTCGCTATGAGGCGACTGCTGTCACAGCACCACCGTGCCCAAGCTGTGTACGTTTACACAGGCTGTGAGGAGGCTGTGCTGTGCACTGAGTTAGTGTGTACGTTTACACAGGCTGTGAGGAGACTGCTGTGCACTGAGTTAGTGTGTAAGTTTACACAGGCTGTGAGGAGGCTGTGCTGTGCACTGAGTTAGTGTGTACGTTTACACAGGCTGTGAGGAGACTGCTGTGCACTGAGTTAGTGTGTAAGTTTACACAGGCTGTGAGGAGGCTGTGCTGTGCACTGAGTTAGTGTGTACGTTCGCCCAGGTGATGCTCTGCGTTTGTCTGTCAGTCAGGGTGTGGTTTTAGTCAGGGTGTGGTGTCAGTCAGGGTGTGGTTTCAGCATGTTCTCTCACGCCTGTGTGTGGTGCGTTTGCCCGTTGTAGATGTCAGCAAGCCGACCACACCGGCCGCCAAGAAGCCGTCGGCCACGCCCACCCGCCCGTCTCCCGCCAAGGCGTCCAAACCCGAGACCCCCAAAGCCGCCACGCCCGCCAAGCTAGACTCCGCCCCCAAGAAGCCCGCGGCCGGCGGGAAGGCCGGCGACGCCAAGCCGGGCCGGAAGCCGGAGGCCAAGGCAGCGCCGGTGCGGGAGGTCACCGCTAGTCCCCGCGCGGCGGGCACCAAGCCCAGCGCCGGCAAGGCTGGCACCCCCACCGCCAAGAAGGCCGTGGGCAGCAGCACCCCCATGCCCGTGAAGCGCGCCCCCAAAGCCGCCAAGGAGGCCCCAGAGAAGGAGGCACCGGAGAAGGAGGTCCCAGGGAAGGAGGTCCCAGGGACGGAGGCCCCGGAGAAGGAGGTCCCAGGGAAGGAGGTCCCAGGGAAGGAGGTCCCAGGGACGGAGGCCCCGGAGAAGGAGGTCCCAGGGAAGGAGGTCCCAGGGACGGAGGCCCCGGAGAAGGAGGTTCCAGGGAAGGAGGCCCCTGAGGGCCTGTTGGGCGTCCTGTCTGGAGCTGGAGCCGCCATCGCCGCCGTAGCCACCGCCATGGTGGCAGCCGAACCGCCTGCGCAGACGGCCGTGAGCCCGCTTTCCCAGGAGGCCCCGCCCACCGGACTCCTCGCCGACATCGGTGACTTCCCCTCAGCCCCGCCGCTCGCTGACGACGTCCCCCTCGTGGATCTGGCCGCCATTTCCGCACCTGTCCTGGGCACCACCGTTCTGTCCCCGCCGTCCTCTCCGCACGGGCCCACGCTCGCACCCCTGAGGAGCCCTGCGTCCCGCGACCCCAGCCCTCCAGCAGGGGGCGGCGATGAGCCCGCAAACAAGAGAGCCGAGATGTGGGCGGAGCCGCAGGTGTCCACGCCCACAGGCGACCTCGCCCTTGGCCACGCGCTCCACTCCCTGGCCCAGGCCCAGGAGCGGGAGGAGGCCGTCGAGAAGGCGGACGAGGAGATCAACGAGGATGACGAGGACGAGGAAGAGGAGGAGCGGGAGAGCAGCCAGCCGGTGTCGGTGTCGGAGATGAGCGGGACGCAGCCCACGGACGAGTCGCGGGCGGGGTCGGCGGGCCTGGCGGGCTCGGCCTGGCGGGGGGGGGCCCTGATGTCGGAGCTGGACTCTGAGGACGTGAGCGGCAGCCAGCAGGGGGCGTCGGAGATGAGCGCGCCCGGGCTGCTGGAGGGCACCGAGAGCACGGACGACCTGGGCGACGCCAGCCTGAAGGGCGCCGAGGGCGACGGCGCGTCCGCCAGCTCGCCCGACATCGAGACCGTGCCCGAGATCCCCGCCAACGAGGACGAGGAGGAGGAGGACGAAGAGGAGGAGGAGGAGGAGGACCGCGTGTACGACATGGACGTGAGCTCGGAGCGGGCCGAGGACCCCCGCAGGAGCCAGCGGGAGCAGGAGGCCGAGGAGGAGGAGGACGACGAAGACGTGGAGATGGCGAGCGAGGGCGTGACGGAGAGCGGGCTGGAGAGCTACGGGAACGCCGACGAGGACGACTTCGCCGACGAGGACCGGCTGGACAACCTGAACCGCGCCGCCGCCGCGGGCCCCCCCGTCCCGCCGGCCGGGCCCTGGGCCGCGCACGCCGCCAACCCCTTCGCCGACCCCTGGGCCCCGCCCCCACAGCTAAGCCCCGCCCACCCCATCAGCCCCCTGCCCGACCGCTGGGCCGTCAATCCCGGGATCCCCACGCCCCCCTCCCAGGCCTGGCTGGACCTGGGCTCCGCCCCCCTCCTCCCCGAGGCCGGCGAGCCCCTCCCCCACGCCGCCGCGGCCGCCGCCTCCCCGCCGGCGCGGTCCCCGCCCCCGCTGCCCCCGCCGGCCGTGGGCATGTCGCAGTCGAGCACGCTGAGCGGCCGGGAGCTGGGCGCGCGCAGCAGCAGCGAGACCAGCACGCCCGAGGAGCTGCGCGGGTACGACAGCAGCTCGGGGGTGGAGTCGCGCTCCGACGGCAAGCAGGACACGCCCGTGCCCCCCGCCCCGCCCCCGCCCGACGCCGACCAGGACCTGGGCATCCACCTGGAGCGCGGCGAGGAAGAGGAGGAGGCCGAGACCCTGCCCGCCGACGAGGTCCTGGGGGGCCCGCCCACCGCCCCCGCCTCGGGCACGCCCTCGCCGTCCGACTCCGGCGACGAGGCGGGCAGCGACACGGAGGGCGAGATGCAGATCAACCAGCCGGGGGCGGGGCCGGGGCGGGGCCTGTCTGCGCTGGAGGAGCGGGAGGAGGCGGGGCAGCTGCCCACGGGTGACCGGGCCGGGGAGGAGGAGGAGGAGGAGGAGGAAGAGGACGGCGGGGGGGCCACCCCGCAGTCGGCCAACTCGGCGGCGTCCTACGTGTTCGACATCACCAGCACCTCCAACAACTCCAACGCCCACTCGGGCGCGGAGAGCTCCGCCCGCAGCCCCGGCATCTTCTCCCTGGAGAACGAGGACCAGCTGGCCGAGGAGGCCAAGGACCCCTCCCTCATCGCGGCGCTGACCCTGCCCCCCGCCGCCGCCGCCGCGCCCGTGCACCTGCTGCCGCTCGACGACCAGCGCGGCGGGGGGGCGGAGCCCGGCGACCCCGCCCACCCCGAGCCCCAGCCGCCGTACTACTCCGCCATTTGCGATAAGACTGATAGCTTTCTGCCAGGTAACGTATAGTCCCGCCCACGCTCGTTTAAAGCCCCGCCCCCCGGCCCCGCCCCGCCCCACCCCGCCCCGAACCCAACCCAGACCCGCCCTGTGTCGGTTCCTTTCTTCTCTGGATGTAGGAGGGGCGGGTGGGGTTTGGCAGATGGGGTTGGCGAGTTGGGGTGGGGTGGGGTTG
>NC_049217.1:30377920-30427920 GCF_013347855.1 Anguilla anguilla | reverse complement strand
GAGGTTGATTGACAAGGAGCTGTGCTCTGATGTTGAAGATGGGGGCTACAACCCCCCAGATATGACAAAACGAGCCACATACCCCCCCCCCCCAATAATCTAGCATGATGATGAGAAAAATTAAAAGTTCTTATACTGTAGTATAAGAATATGCCCCCAGATCCCACTGCAGGGCTGCAGTTCTCGAGGGGGTCTATACATTCAATCCCCAACCCCGTCCCCATCCCCCAAATATTCAAACTGAAGTTACATCCCCGTTGATGCTCTCTGCTAGCCTGCAGACTACTGGGGCTTCGCTGGTGAGAGTTGAAATGAGATCGCTGTCGGTCTCGCCAGACCCTGCAGGACCTCAGGGCCTAAGACAGGGCGGATAAAGACCCCATCTTACCCCTCTGTCCTCCCGGCTGATCGTCCATGTTGGACGCTCGCCCGAAATTTTGAGTGTTATTCCTCTAGCAGTTCTAGTTGGAAGAGGACAGTGGTTAGGCTTAGAGTTTTTTGCGGTAAAGTACTTGCTGTCAAAACTTTCAATCCAACTTGTCTTTGAATGGTCTTGGTAGGGGAGGGGGGGCTACATTACCCATCTGACCAGGTACCGGCAGTGATTAGGCTACACCGTGTGTGTGTGTGTGTGTGTGTGTGTCCCTTTGTGGATTGTGGTGTTGTCACATGACCCTCAAGCCTGTTCCACAGCCTGTTCCCCTTTGATATGGCTCCTGTCTCTTTCCGTATCTTCCGTCACCTTCTTCTGTTTTCTGCTGCTGCATAATCGCTCTCGGTATCTTCTGCCCTCTCCTCCTCTCTCTCTCTCTCTCTCTCTCCTCCTCTCCTCTCTCTCTCTCTCTCTCTCTCTCTCTCTCTCTCTCTCCTCCTCTCTCTCTCCTCCTCCCTCTCTCCTCTCTCTCTCTCTCTTCCTCCTCCTCTCCTCTCTCTCTCTCTCTCTCTCTCGCGTCGGCCTGTCCCAGGCGGTTTCGACCGCCCTGTGGGGCGTTGCCACGGCGACGCCTGGACCACCGGGCACCTGGCGCAGGAGTGGGGTCCGAAGCAGGGGCGGCCCCCGGCCCCCTCCCTGCCGACCGCCCCCCTCCCGGGTCAGCCACGCCCCTCCGGGGAGCGCCGCATCGACCTGCCCCCGCCCCCCGGGAGCTTCCGGCCGACGCCCTGCACGCAGCTGCGCAGGCTGGAGCAGCACCAGCTGCAGCTGCACCGCATCCAGCTGCGCCAGGAGCTGGAGAGGCGGAGACAGGAAGCGGAGAGGCGCAGGCAGGAAGAGGAGAGGCGCAGACAGGAAGAGGAGAGGCGCAGACAGGAAGTGGAGCGGCGGAGACAGGAAGTGGAGCGGCAGCACAGGGACCTGCTCCAGCTGCAGCTCCAGAGGCCAAAGGGCGGGGCTCACAGGGTCCAGCCCCCCGTACAGCTCTCCCCATCCGGCCTCTGCACCATCTACGAGGCCATGGAGACCAGCGAGGAGGAGGAGGAGGAGGAGGGAGGCGGGGCGAGGAAGAGGAGGGGCTCCACGTCCGTGCCTGGCTCCCCCAGGGGTTCGACGCCGCGCCCCGTCCCGTCTGACCTCGGATGGGACGGGAAGCTGGAGGTGCTGCAGCAGCTGGTGAACCAGGCGCTGCTCCTGGCCGGGGAGGAGTACCCGCCCCTGCTCCTGCTCCCCGGGGGGGTGGCGGGCACCCTCAGCCCCCTGGAGACCAGCGCGTGGCCCCCCCTGCTGCCCCCCCTCGCCCCGCACTCGGGCACCGTCACGTCCGTCAGCAGCTTCTCACCCGAGCGCCCCAACGGCTTCCCCCGGGGGGAGTGGACCGTGGTGGAGCTGGAGACGCATCACTGAGGGGGGGGGGGGCGGGGGTGGAGCTGGAGACGCATCACTGAGGGGGGGGGGAGGGGGTGGAGCTAGAGATACATCACTGAGGGGGGGGGGGGATGGGGGGGCAGCCACATGGCAGGTAAAGGCCACTTCAAAACTGTGACATCACACCGTTCACCACACACAACTGCACCTGTATAGTGCTAAACCACACTGCACTGCCACTGCACCAGTTACACTGCACACACACACACCTGAACTCTACACTGCACACACACACACACACACACATCTGCATTCTACACTGCACACACACACACCTGAACTCTACACTGCACACACACACACCTGCACTCTACACTGCACACACACTTGCAGTCTACTGAATCGTCATTCTGTGCACTGATTGTAACAGTATCTGCAAACAACAAATCTGATGTACAACCTGCCATCCATGTAACATAAATTACAAAAAATTTAAATTAAGGAATATGCTATAATTTAATATGCAATTTCCAATAGAGTAAATTCAGGAGGCACACAATTTTGGCAAATGTAATCGGGTTCACAAACAAATATCAAACCGGTTTTGGTTGAATGGGAAATGTTCATCATGTGATGTGATGTGAGCTGGTGATTGGAAATACTCTCGTAATCTGCACATTGCTGTCAACAGCTCACACTGTAGGAACCAATGACATCATTACAGAAAGGGCAACCGACTCAAATTAGAACAAAAAGGGTCACACCCTCTGATGTCATATCCTGCTCTGGTGAGAATGGCTCAGTGTTTTTGTTTTTTTTTTCGTTTTTTTTTTTAACTGATGAACTTTCCGTTTCAAACTGCAGTGCCCCCTAATCAATATCTTCACTTGGAAAATTCACAGATACTATCGCAACCGCCGGTTAAAACGCTGGATCAACACCTTTTGCTGGCCGTAGGTCGAGACAATTGCGACAAAACCAATCCAAGAGGGCGATGACAACCTACACATTTATTGAACATACCATTAAATGGTCCTGATCAATAACTGTTTCTGGGCATTGAACCAAAAACTGGCATACGTGCGGTTATTGGCACTGGTGTAATTCCCAATTACGCCACCGGGGGGGGGGGGGGGGGGCGGAATCGCTTCCCAAATGAAACATTGGTCACAAGTGGTTACGTCAATTATATTAGTAATTATATAGATGAATAGTTGGATCGAGTTGACTTATAATACTATATATTCACTCTGTTGATTTACTGTTTGCGCTCCATATGAACTGTGGAGTTTCACTGCTGTTCGACCGCGAGATGAAAGCATCGCACACGTTGGGATAAGGGCTGAAATGGACCTTAAGGCTTGTGGAGGTGCGCGCTACTGAAGAGGCGTGGGCAGTATAAGACCAGGTCAGAGTCTCCTGCCACACGTTGTAATGTGCACAACACAGCTGGTGGGGACTGAGGCAGAGACACTGGTTTATACCTAAGTCACAGTTGTTTAATCAAAATGTACTTTAACAGACTTCCCGAAAAAAAACCTTCAGAAAGGGCACAAGATGGAGAAGACAGACTTGGCTGCATTGTCTGGTCTTCACACAGTGAGGATGGAGGGGGAGGGGGGACTGGGGGGAAGGGAGTTGGGGCATCTGTACATTCCAATGCCATGACCCAATTTCCTGGGTCTGTCTGTCTCAATGGGTCGCCGCGGTTACCGATGATGTCATCATGGGAGAGAAAGAGGCATGCCTGAAAGACTGTTGAGTGGAAACAAAACTGGGAGTGTGTGTGTGCGTGTGTGCCTGTGTCTGTGTCTGTTTGTGTGTGTGTGTGTGTGTGTGAGATAGAGAGAAAGAGAGAGAGACCTGAGGTTTGGTCATATAGCAACTAAAACCTAAGAAAAGTGGCCTTGAGACAGAAGGGTGTATCAGACGTTTAACACACCTAAACTCCCTGATCAACGGGTTCCTCCCTGACCCTGACCCTGACCGTTCCTTTTGCCCTGTAGAGCAGAAGGGTAATAACAAGGGCAACAAGAACAAGGGAGGCTCCTATTCTGCCTCGTGACGTTCTGACGGAGTCGCTGGACAGCCGTCGTTTTCCCGAGTGACTCGCTCTGCCTTTGACCTCTGAACCCCAGTCACGTTACTCTAATCATTCTGGGATAGGTTCCATCCGTAAACCTCGTCCAGGCGATGCTCATTTCTGATTGGTCGGCACACAACTGGCGCCTGAAGGACAAGCTGTTGCCATAACATCGCTGTGAGGGGAATGTTTCAGAAGAAAGCTGTCAGGTTTATTAACTCAAGACCAGGAAGTTTTTTAAAATATTTTTTTAGCCAGCAGAGAAAAGTGAACTGAATGAGTAGAGAGACCTGGACCTTGTTTTGAGCTGATTTTTTATGTTTATGTTAACCACCTTTGTCATGAAGTATGAAGTATGAGTATATATATATATATATATAGATATATACCCCACCCTTCCTGTGCTGAACTCCAGTGAATGAACTAGATTCACAGGGTACAGCGATGCATCGGAATTAACAGTATCCATGATCTCCTGAATATGGACTTGCATCTGCTTAGCTTTTGTGTGTGTGTGTGTGTGTGTGTGTGTGTGTAATTTCAGTAATGGTTTACAGGCGAGTCTGCAATCCTCAAGACCGTATATCTTCGCTGCTAGGAGTGGCCACTAGAGGAATAATGCGACTTAATTTCTGTAACGTCACACGGAGGAGCGAGCGACGGCTTCAGGCAGCATGAAATAAAAAGAGAAATTAGGAGCAACGCTGCCACCTGGTGGCTGTGAGGCGACTATCGCAGAACATCTACTACCGGTGTTTTACCGGGGGGAGAAACGCGTTTCTCCAGTAAGTTTTATCAACAGCCATTTTGCACACGTGGATGCAAGAATTCACAGAATATAGCGATGACAGTTTGCTCTGTAGTTGTTTCTCAGATGTACATTTGAACAATTTTGTATGTGCAGTATGTGGATATTACTTTACCTACAGAATATAATCTGGCACTGCGGTTCCCAGCCTTGTTCTTGGAGATCTACTCTCCTGCAGGTTTTCACTCCAACCCTAACAAAGCACACCTCATTCAACAGCTAGAGATCTCACTGAGCTGCTAATTAGTAGAATCAGGTTCTAATTCTGCCAAATTAGGGTTGAAATGAAACCCTACAGGACAGTACACCGGCAGGAACAGGGTTGGGAACCACTGCTTTACCTGAGCCTCAGACAAGGTGTGAAAAGTTATGACTAATTTACAAAACTGTCTGACTAATTAACTCACTAATCGTTTCCTCCTAGTAGCAGGGTTATTGGTCGAGGGTTAGTGGGGGGGGGGGGGGTGGTATTTGACAGAGCAATCAAGCCAAATGGGTACTTCAGTCAACATCTAAACTGGGATATGTTGTATTGTAAATGTAAACAACATTAAGTGTTACCTTGACAACTGAGATCGCCGCTTCCAGGAACAGCTCTACCTCTCTCCCTGCTGATGATGTCATGGACGCTGTCGTGTTGTCGGTTGGACGAAACAGGACCTCACTGTGCGTATGGCCTACCTGATTCCTGACAGGTGAGCTGCGTTGTTTTCAGTATTGACATGTGCGTTGTATATGGTGAACATACACACACACAGGTACACACACATACATATGTACGTACATACATACACACACACACACGTACCTGCAGATATACTTACACACGTATGTACATGCACACATACGTGTGCACACACTCACACACACAGACACACACACGCACACTGTATACACACACACACCCACAGAAACATACACGCACACACACTCACACACACAGACACACATGCACACTGTATACACACACCCACAGAAACACACACACACACCCACAGAAACATACACGCACACACACTCACACACACAGACACACATGCACACTGTATACACACACCCACAGAAACACACACACACACCCACAGAAACACACACACACACCCACAGAAACATACACGCACACACACTCACACACACAGACACACACACACACTGTATACACACACCCACGCAAACATACACACACTCTATACACACACCCACAGAAACACACGCACACACCCACAGAAACACACGCACACACCCACAGAAACATACACGCACACACACACACACACACACACACACACACACAGCGGCAGCTGTAAATTGCCTCGATGCCCTTCAGATTTCTTAATGCTGGGATGGCCTCCGTCTGGCCGCGATAAATGTGGAGAGGCTCTAAATGTATTCCCATTAAATCCTGTCTGAGTAGCGCTGGAGGCTGGAGGCTGGTGGGGGGGGGGGGCATGCGTTGCAGAAAGGCTGATTTCTTACCTGGGACGGCGGTCCGACTGCCCTCAGCAGGGTCCGGTTCGGTCCGGTTCGGTCCGGTTCGCTGGATGCTGTCGCTCTGTGACCTTGATCAGCCTCAGCTGACCGCTCGGCAGCACGGTCCCCCCCCGGTGGACGAGACGGGGGCTGTGACCCGCTTCCCCGCCGTAGACGAATCACGAGGTTTCTGCGACGACGTCTTCTCGTCTCCAGAGCGGAGGCACAGCTTGACATCGCAGAGCCGCCCACTCTTCTTCCTGCTTCGCTCGCGCCAAAGCGCGTCCCACTTCTTTCCGTCTCTTCCCTTTGTCTCGCTGACCCGCTGAGGTGTGAGATTACAAGGGCGCTCTTGACTGGACACTCAGATCGCTGATGTCACAATCACCGCTGGAAACGGAAAGCAATGGAGTTCTAGAACACTGAACACTGACAACAAAAAAAAAAACATTCCAAAAAACCTTCTGTTCACAGGGTCAGCCTCTGTGCTTCTCCCCCTGATCTACTTCCTGTGTCTCACAGCCTATGTCCTTCTCACCCGCGTTTCGCCTGTTTCCCACCCTGTCCACACACACCTGTAGCCTGCAGAACAGCCTGGATAAGTTAGACCTAAGTGCAAACACACACACACACATGCATGTATAGTCCAGCACACACACACACACACACACACACGCATAATCCAGCACACATTACACACACACACACACACACACACACACGCATAATCTAGCACACATTACACACACACACACACACACACACACATAATCTAGCACACATTACACACACACACACACACACACACATAAATTCACGTGTGTATTTTTATGCACTGCACAGCTGCCTCACTGAAATGACCAAGGGAGAGACTTTGGGAAATATCCAGGTGAACGGACTGAAAACAAAGGGATGAACAAACAATTAGCCGTGAGCTTGTCGGTCAGGCTAACCAAACCACGAACGCAAACAAGAAGAACAGTCGCGCGATGTGTACGAGACGCAGCCCTATTCGTGGGCGCCATGGTGACGAGCGCGCAGACCCACAGCTACGTGCCGGTGTGCAGTGTGTGCAGGCAGCCACGCTCTGGCCCCCGGTCACAGCCGGCCGGTTGGTTTCTCGGCGCCGGTCCGGTCCGGTCCAACGCGTGCGCGCCCGAAGCGGTTCCGCTCAGAAGAGAGAAGAGATCCAGAGATTTGGGCCGAGGTCCAGGCCGTTCAGAGGACACAAATGTGGAACAGGCCAGAATGGTCCTGTCCTTTCTTTCTCATACCCAGGAGCTGGATTAGCAAGGGAAGGGGGGGGGGGAATTGGGGGTTGGGGGGTGGAATTGTGCCATTCACAATATTAACAAGCCTGCAGAGGCAAGACCAAATTAACTCCCACAAACCCCCCCACAAAAGAGGAAAAAATCGAGCGGTGGGCTTGGCGGTAAAATGGGGGGATTTACAGTGGACAGCACAAAGGAGAGGGCGTGCGGTACACACACTGGTGCCGTCGCTGCGTCGGATTCGGTTCTTCTTACCTGTGCAACTGAACAACAGTATGTGTGATTGTGCGAGTGTCTGGGTTAGGGTGTGTGCGATCGACAGTATTAATTCAAACATTTTTTTGTATCGTATGCATCTATGTAATGTGTGTGTGTGTGCATGTGAGTGGGGAAAGCACATATCCGATTATTATGTACATATCTAATACCCTGTACATACATATACACACATATAAATATGTGCACCCATGTACCCATGGGAAAATATGTGTAATGCCTGTGCAATAAAGCTCATGCAGTAAGTGTAATATCTGTGTCCTGTGTAGTGTGGATGTGCGGAATGTATTGGTGTTGAGTGTCCTCACAATGTATGTGTGATCTGTGTTAGGGATGGTGCCAAATACAAATACCATATTTGGCAACATTCAAATAATGAGTTCTCTCCAAATATTTTCTCCTCCCAAATTTGGCTAGCATTATTCGGATTTGTATTTTTTTTCCCTCACCTCTTTTGTGCGATTCACTCAGAAGTCATTACCAAGTTTCTCAGTCACGTGAATGGCACTGATAAACAGAGACATCCTCTTTGTCAAACTGGTTTAACAACTCAACCTACAATACTTACAGCTAAATAGTATATGTTTTTTTGTTTCATTCGCAAAAAAGAAATCATTAAAAAAATTAATTATCATAAGCCATTTCCAAGTAGACGGTTCCACACCACACCACAGTGAAGTCATAAATGACAACGAGAGAAGCAAAATAAATAAATAAATAAATAAATAAACAAATAAATAAATAAACAAATAAATAAATAAAAACTTCAACCCACTTCTCAGAAAAAAAAGCTGGAAAATTATTCCTGAACTGCTGGGGGAAAAAAGTGCGACGCAGAAAATAAAACTGACAGTAAGCAGAAATACTGAGAAAAACAGACGAGCTTTTAAAGGTGACAGGGTGACTCAGAGCTGAGGGCCAGCTGTATGCGTCATGAGCGCTAACGATGCTAACACCGCCAGTCTAGTCGAGCATGACATGGTGATGGAGAGACGGACGTGTTTATTTGTGTGTTATCACATTGCACGATGTCTTTTTCCACTTTGTGGCGGCTTTGTTTTGCAGTTTCTGGCTCTGCGTGCATATGTGTGTGTGTGTGTACATGTCAGACTGTGTGTGTGCGTGCCTGTATGTGTGTGTGTGTGTGCGCGCATGTGTGATTTAATGTAATGGGTGTTTATGAGCCTTGTTCTCCATTGGGAGTAAAGTGGGTGTAATGCCCCTCTCTCGCCTGTAGGTGAAGCTGGATACTGAACAGTTTCGGACGACCGCTGCTGTAGCCCCCTCAGCATTTGCTTCACGTTGCACTTCCTGTCCTGCGTCAAAGAAAGGTAAAGTACACACACACACACACACACACACACGTACACATGTGCATGAACAAACACACACACACATACACACATGCATGCACACACACATATACACACACATGCATGCACACACACACACATGCATGCATGCACATGCCAACATAAGCATGCACACACGCACACACACACGTGCTTGCATACACACATCGATAAGTGTGGATTCAAAGCTCACCAAATTTTTTAACAGTTGTGCTTGATGAGGTTGTTGCTGCCGACAGGACTGAAGTCTGCCCAGATGGAAGCTGTCAAGGCTACTTATAATAATCTTACTTACTATAAAACTCCGATGACATATTTTTTAAGCAAAATTTTATGAAGGGTGGCTTGGGGTAGCGGAGAGTGAGGGAACAGGAGAGGATGTGTAGAAATGATGGTCTGAAATGTCTTCATTTAAATGCTAGAAGTATAAATAAGAAATGTTTGTAACTTGAAGCTTCTATGAATAGTGAGGGCAATTACATAGTTGGGATGAGAGAGAAATGGCTTCAGGGAGGGGATGGGGAAGAATATAATATAGAGGGGTACAAACTTATTAGGAAGGATAGACCCAATAACAGAGGTGGGAGTGTAGCTCTCTAGGTAAAAGAAAATCTTAAGAAAATGTTAAGGAAATTCCAGAAATCGACCAATTCAGGCCTAGCGAGGACATTTGGGTTAAACTCATAGGGGAACATGAGAAGGGGCTTAAAATAGGAGTGTGTTACCGACCGCCAGCTTCAGACAGTAGTGCGAGTCCAGTGCTCTTTGTAAATATAAAACAAGCTTGTCAAGAAGGTGGGACTATTATTATGGGTGACTTCCGTTACACTGCTATTAATTGGGAACTGATGACACGATAAAGGAAAAAATTAAGGAAAATTTTTTAGATGCCATTAATGTCCATTTTTTTGGAAAAGTATGTCAGTCAGCCGAAAAGAGGAAAACCAGTTCTTGATCTCGTGCTGTGTAATGACCTTGGCAGAATTTGCAGCACAGAGGTAGTGTAGCCAATTGGGAAAAATGACTATTCAGCATTTTTGATTATTTTGGCAAATTAAGTCCAGAATTTTTTTATTTTAGGCATGCCAGCTTTAACAAGATATGTGCGAGTTTAAGTAATACAGACAGGGTGCAACATCTTATTTGCAAGGATGTGAATGAAAAGTGGGGCACGTTTAAAAAGGTTATTCTTGAAGTGCAATGTAAATTTTTTCCAAAGCTAAGGAAGAACAAGTTGAAGAAGCAGCCTCTGCAGTGGATGAACGAAGCTCTATGGGAGCATTTAAGAAAGAAGAATAAACTTTATAAGATATATAAAAGAGACAGTCCAGAGTGTAAAAAGGCAGAATATTGTTAAATGTAAAAATAAAAAAAGAACTAAGAGCAACAAAAAGTCTCTTTGAAAGGAAAATTGCAGAAGGTTCAAAAACGAATCCTGAATGTTTCTTTCAGTGCAGCAGTAGGAAAAGAAAATCAAGGAGGAGGTCAAGTGCATTAAGAATAAAGACGGGGAATTACGTCATAAGAATAAGAAGATTTATGGCGCCTGAAATAGTTGCTTTGTCGAGAGTTCTACCAGAGGGGAGGTTACCATGCGGCAAGAAGGCATATTCAGTACTCAGAATGTCTGAGCAGATATTGGTAAAGGGGATAAAGAAGTACTAGATAAATGACATAAACTAAAGAAAAAATTAGGCAGCAGGCCCAGGTGGCATATATCCAAGGGTACTCAAAGAGTTAGGTGCGATCATCTTTAAACCATTGGCAGGTATTTTAGACAGCCTATAGAAACTGGAGAAATACCAGAAGGCTGGAAGCAAGGTAATATAATACCAATATATAAGAAAATGGACCATACTGGTCCAGGAAACTACAGACTTGTCAGTTTAACTTACATCACATATTAAATACTAGAATCTATCATTAGAGACAAGTTAGAATTATTTCTTTAAAATACTAACATCCAGCCTGGATTTTTGCAAGGGAAGAGAAGGTCATGCCTGACAAATCTTATGGCTTTCTTTGAGGAAGCTACCACATCTTGTGATTGCAGCAGGGCTTATGATATGAAATATTCAGATTTCCAAAAAGCATTTGATGAGGTACCACATGAGACTCATTATTAAAACGAAGACAGTAGGAGTTATAGGAGGTGTTTCAGAGTGGGTTCAGAACTGGCTATAGGGAAAAACACAAAGAGTAGAAGGAGAGATATTATCTGAGCAGGGTACTGTGGCAAGTGGAGTTCCATAGGGATCAGTGCTGGGACCACTGCTCTTCCTCATTTATATAAATTTCCTTGACAGGGACATGCAAAGTACAGTTGTTAAATTTGCAGATGACACGGGGAGGTTTAGCTAACAGTTTTGAATCTACTAAAGTAATCCAAGAAGATTTAAACAGAATCCAGATGGGCGGAAACCTGGCAAATTAAATTCTGTATGGCTACATGTAAAGTTCTACATGTGGGAAAGAAAAACATAAGGCAGAACTACTATATGGGAGGAACAAAATTTGGAATATGCTCAATTTTAAGAAAGACTTGGGAGAAATAGTTGACCTAAGCCTTTCAGGTTCTAGGCACTGTGCTGCTGGGATATATAGCTAAAAGTACTGCGCATAAATCCAAGGAAGTTATACATATACAATAGCTTTGACAGACCACACTCTTATAGCCTACTACAAGAAAGGTATAGAGGCTCTGGAAAAGGTTCAAAGAAGGGCAACCAAACTGATTCCTAGTATGAATGATTAAAGCTATGAGGAAAGACATAAAAACATAAGATGCTTAATCTCTTCAAGCTTAGTAAAAGGAGACTTTGGGGCAATTTGATTGAGGATTTTAAATTCATAAAAGGGATTAACAAAGTGAACTACAAGAGATTCTTCAGGTTGGGTTATGTTAGAAGAACAAGGGTACATAAATGGAAAAAAAACGGTAAATTCCGGAAAGGAAGTATTGGGAAGTAT
This sequence comes from Anguilla anguilla, assembly GCF_013347855.1. Lineage (NCBI taxonomy): Eukaryota > Metazoa > Chordata > Actinopteri > Anguilliformes > Anguillidae > Anguilla > Anguilla anguilla. The sequence goes on along the minus strand of NC_049217.1, from coordinate 30,415,889 downwards.
GTTGGGAAGTATTTTTTTTCACACTGCGTATCTGGTCATGTAGTAGAGGAAGAAACTGTGGGGGGTTTGCTAGACCAGGCTTGATACAGAGCTAGACACTATCTAGTTCGTTGGTAAACTGAGATCTAGGCACTGTAAACTTTAGCGGTAGGAAAATGGTGAGCATGTTGGGCTGAATGGCCTGTTCTTCTCATTATGTTATGTTATGTAACTGCCAGACACCTAAATAAAGCCGTCAATTATGCGTCAGTATAAGTCCAGAACATGGGGCCCGTCCACGTCTTATAAAAGGACTAGCCACGCAGCAGCTATTGACTGAAATCTCAGAGTTTAATTAGGTTACAAACTTTTTATCCTGAATCCTGTTCAGTGGAATATAAAATGGGCGGTATGTTTATAATGAGTGAAATAGTGAAAAGCAAGTCCATTATTTCAATTATTTTCTCCATCTACTTTTTACTTGTCTGAACATCTCCCTCACGCACACACACACACACACGCACGCACACATGCACGCATACTTCAACCGGTAAATGCAAAATCCAAATTTTTCACCTTCCACATTTCTCTGAAAGTCCCTGTAATTGGCATCATTTTGTCGAATGATGCAGAACCCTTCTGAATTGACGGAGTCACGAAGAAGCGCGATAATGGCGTCTTTCATAACTGCAAGCCACACGGGGAAAACTTTATGAATCAGAGAAATTATAGTGCCAAGGCCACTGAACTTTCATTACATTACAGGCATTTGGCAGACGCTCTTATCCAGAGCGACGTACAACAAAGTGTGTAACCATAACCAGGAACAAGTATGACGAAACCCCTAGAGAGAAGTACCGGTCCAAGTGCAGGGAACAACCGCATAGTTCAACTTGGACCCTGAAGGTTAAACTGATTAACACGAACACAACGAGAACGGCAACAACTTTCATACAGAAGTTCTCCGTTGTCAAAAAACAAAATGCGTTCAGATCAAAAATTATTACGATTATTTACAATAAGAACAATAACATTAATTTTATGGTTATTATGAACAATAAATAATATAAATAATTCAGTGATGCATTATGTTGCTTTAACTATGAATTCACCATCCATCCATTATCTCTTCCTGATTATCCTGGGCAGAGTCGCGGGGGGTGCTGGAGCCTATCCCAGCGTGCATTGGGCGAGATGCAGGAATACACCCTGGGCAGGCCAATCTATCGCAGCACACACACCATTCACTCACACTTATACCTATGGGCAATTTAGAGCCACCAATTAGTCTACCTGCATGTCTTTGGACCCACACAGACACAGTAATAACATGGAAACTCTGATTCTAACCCAAGACCTTGCAACTAATAAACTAATGAATTTAATGTCCATAATTTCCATTTTTTCTCCAACGTCTATTTTCGACTTGTATGACTGTGTCACACACACACACACACACACACACACAGGTATACTTGAATTGGAAAATACTTATCACATTTACAGCTTCCAGACCACTCTGACGATTCCTATATAAAGCTGCTGGGAGGATAATTGGCATCATTTTGGTGAATGATTCAGAAATTATCTGAATTTATAGAACTTCCATGAAGGAGAGTGTAGTAATGGGCCTCCATCTCCACCAGTCACCAGCGCTCGTAATCACAGCCCAGTGCCTTTCACAGCTCAGCCGCGGCGCGAGGCGCAAACTGGGCAATGCCAAAAACGGTAGCGCCAAGGCCGCTGAACTTTCACGTAGGATAGAAAGAAAAACGAAATGCGTTTAGATCTAAAATCATTGCTATTATTCGCCGTAACAATAATTGCAACAATTGTTACTATTCTGATACAAAAAATAATATCGATAAAATTCAACGATGGATTACATTGGTTTTTACTATGGATATGGACCATGAAAATAATCATTATTAATAGTATTATTGTCATTGGTGGGATTAATTGTAAGGGGCTGATGCTGATTAAAAACACATCTTCCGATATGCGGTTAGGACCAACAGCCACACAGACAGACAGACAGCCAGGCATGCAGCCATAAACACACACACACAGACAGACAGACAGACAGACAGGCACGCAGCCGTGAACACACACACACACGGGCACCAGGACCAACAGCCAGCACAGACAGACAGACAGACAGGCACGCAGCCATAAACACACACACACAGACAGACAGACAGACAGACAGGCACGCAGCCGTGAACACACACACACACGGGCACCAGGACCAACAGCCACACAGACAGACAGACAGACAGACAGGCATGCAGCCATAAACACACACACACACACACACGGGCACCAGGACCAACAGCCACACAGACAGACAGACAGACAGGCACGCAGCCATAAACACACACACACACACACGGGCACCAGGACCAACAGCCAGCACAGACAGACAGACAGACAGGCACGCAGCCATAAACACACACACACGGGCACCAGGACCAACAGCCAGCACAGACAGACAGACAGACAGACAGACAGACAGACAGGCACACAGCCATAAACACACACACACACACACACACACACACGGGCACCAGGACCAACAGCCGCCACAGACAGACAGACAGACAGGCACGCAGCCATAAACACACACACACACACACACACGGGCACCAGGACCAACAGCCGGCACAGACAGACAGACAGACAGGCACGCAGCCATAAACACACACACACACACACACACACGGGCACCAGGACCAACAGCCGGCACAGACAGACAGACAGACAGACAGGCACACAGCCATAAACACACACACACACACACACACACACACGGGCACCAGGACCAACAGCCACACAGACAGACAGACAGACAGGCACGCAGCCATAAACACACACACACACACACACACGGGCACCAGGACCAACAGCCAGCACAGACAGACAGACAGACAGACAGACAGACAGGCACACAGCCATAAACACACACACACACACACACGGGCACCAGGACCAACAGCCAGCACAGACAGACAGACAGACAGACAGGCACGCAGCCATAAACACACACACACACGGGCACCAGGACCAACAGCCAGCACAGACAGACAGACAGACAGACAGGCACGCAGCCATAAACACACACACACACGGGCACCAGGACCAACAGCCAGCACAGACAGACAGACAGACAGACAGGCACGCAGCCATAAACACACACACACACGGGCACCAGGACCAACAGCCACACAGACAGACAGACAGACAGACAGACAGACAGACATACTGACGCTAACCGCTGTAGTGTCTGTTCACACAAACCCACGGAGTGACATGCAATCATGATTCACTGCAGTCCAGCTGAGAAATCAATTATCAGCACTGTACATGCGTGTGAATGTCACACATGCTTAATGTACATAGATACTGTACATGCGTGTGAATGTCACACATGCTTAATGTGCATAGATACTGTAAATGCGTGTGAATGAGCACATGCTTAATGTGCATAGATACTGTAAATGCGTGTGAATGAGCACATGCTTAATGTGCATAGATACTGTACATGCGTGTGAATGTCACGCATGCTTAATGCACATAGATACTGTACATGCGTGTGAATGAGCACATGCTTAATGTACAGAGATACTGTACATGCGTGTGAATGTCACACAAGCACATGCAGCCCCAGTGCAGTTTAGCTGCCGTACTGGTTTCGATGTGTCCCCTCTTTTCTTTAAACCTCAGCGGCGGGCTTCTCCTGACCCCGGATCTTATCCGACCTAAAAGCTTAGCACATCAAATGCCAGGTTCTGACTGGTGCAGTGAAGAAACAGGGAAAAAAAGAAAACTGTCTCAAAAGGCAAGAGACAGCTCCCCATTTTCTTGAACCGTGCACAGCCCCCAAGCCCCCCCCCCCCCCCCAAGCCCCCATGAACATTTGAAACCATCCAGGTTTCCCAGCAGCCTCGAGCCTGGGGAGGGAGAGATGAGTGGAAGGAGAGAGAGTATAACAATACAGAAAGATTGAGACACAGGTAAAAGAGGGGAAGAGAACGAGAGAGAGAGAGAGAGAAGGATTTGATAAACAGGTAATCTTGGCCTGCTGAGGAGAGACTTTCAGATGACTCAGAGCAAGAGAGCCTAAGTAGCGTAGCGTCGCGCTAATGAACACCGGGTTCTTCTTTGTACCCCAGACAGGAGGACAACGGTGTGGGACAGGCTGACCGCCAAGGAGAGAACAACTCCAAATGAGGGGGAAAATGGGGTGTTAGATTATCACACTGCTGGGATGCAGGAGAGCAGAAATAAAAAGATGTGTGTGTGTGTGTGTGTGTGAGTAGCTTAGCTGGTGGTGAACAGTGGGTGGTTGTGTGTGTGTGTGTGTGTGTGTGTGTGTGTGTGTGTCTGTAGCTCAGCTGGTAGTGAACAGTTGGGTGCCTGTGAGTGTGTGTTTGGGGGGGGGGGGGGGGTTTGTGAGTGTACACAAAACCCTTACTCAAAAATAATATTAGAAAATAAATAAAACCGTGTCGTCAATTAATTGTTTCCAGCGCGTTGTGTTGTTTCACGAAAGCGATACGGCGCTCGAGGTCGTGCTGTATCGTGAGCACGGCCACACTGCTGCAGGTGGACCGCCAGGACTCCGCCCCGCATCCCGCCAGGACTCCGCCCCGCATCTCGCCAGGACTCCGCCCCGCATCCTGCCAAACTCCTCCCCCACAGCCGCCACTGTATTCATGATACAGCACGACCTCGAGCGCCGAATCGCTCTGCAGTATTCCACACTCTTAATGTAGCGCTCTGCAGTATTCTACACTCTTAACGTATCGCTCTGCAGTATTCTACACTCTTAATGAATCGCTCTGCAGTATTCTACACTCTTAACGTATCGTTCTGCAGTATTCTACACTCTTAATGAATCGCTCTGCAGTATTCTACACTCTTAAAGTATCGCTCTGCAGTATTCTACACTCTTAACGTATCGCTCTGCAGTATTCTACACTCTTAACGTATCGCTCTGCAGTATTCTACACTCTTAACGTATCGCTCTGCAGTATTCTACACTCTTAATGTATCGCTCTGCAGTATTCTACACTCTTATGGTATCGCTCTGCAGTATTCTACACTCTTAACGTATCGCTCTGCAGTATTCTACACTCTTAACGTATCGCTCTGCAGTATTCTACACTCTTAATGTATCGCTCTGCAGTATTCTACACTCTTAATGTATCGCTCTGCAGTATTCCACACTCTTAATGTATCGCTCTGCAGTATTCTACACTCTTAACGTATCGCTCTGCAGTATTCCGCACTCTTAATGTAGCGCTCTGCAGTATTCTACACTCTTAACGTATCGTTCTGCAGTATTCTACACTCTTAATGTATCGCTCTGCAGTATTCTACACTCTTAATGTATCGCTCTGCAGTATTCCGCACTCTTAATGTAGCGCTCTGCAGTATTCCACACTCTTAACGTATCGTTCTGCAGTATTCTACACTCTTAATGTATCGCTCTGCAGTATTCTACACTCTTAATGTATCGCTCTGCAGTATTCCGCACTCTTAATGTAGCGCTCTGCAGTATTCCACACTCTTAACGTATCGTTCTGCAGTATTCTACACTCTTAACGTATCGCTCTGCAGTATTCCACACTCTTAACGTATCGCTCTGCAGTATTCCACACTCTTAATGTATCGCTCTGCAGTATTCCGCACTCTTAATGTAGCGCTCTGCAGTATTCCACACTCTTAACGTATCGTTCTGCAGTATTCTACACTCTTAACGTATCGCTCTGCAGTATTCCACACTCTTAACGTATCGCTCTGCAGTATTCTACACTCTTAATGTATCGCTCTGCAGTATTCCGCACTCTTAATGTATCGCTCTGCAGTATTCTACACTCTTAACGTATCGCTCTGCAGTATTCCACACTCTTAACGTATCGCTCTGCAGTATTCCACACTCTTAATGTATCGCTCTGCAGTATTCTACACTCTTAATGTATCGCTCTGCAGTATTCTACACTCTTAATGTATCGCTCTGCAGTATTCTACACTCTTAACGTATCGCTCTGCAGTATTCTACACTCTTAACGTATCGCTCTGCAGTATTCTACACTCTTAACGTATCGATCTGCAGTATTCTACACTCTTAACGTATCGCTCTGCAGTATTCCACGCTCTTAATGTATCGCTCTGCAGTATTCTACACTCTTATGGTATCGCTCTGCAGTATTCTACACTCTTAACGTATCGCTCTGCAGTATTCTACACTCTTAACGTATCGTTCTGCAGTATTCTACACTCTTAACGTATCGCTCTGCAGTATTCTACACTCTTAACGTATCGCTCTGCAGTATTCTACACTCTTAATGTATCGCTCTGCAGTATTCTACACTCTTAACGTATCGCTCTGCAGTATTCTACACTCTTAATGTATCGCTCTGCAGTATTCTACACTCTTATGGTATCGCTCTGCAGTATTCCACACTCTTAACGTATCGCTCTGCAGTATTCTACACTCTTAATGTATCGCTCTGCAGTATTCTACACTCTTAACGTATCGCTCTGCAGTATTCCACACTCTTAACGTATCGCTCTGCAGTATTCTACACTCTTAAAGTATCGCTCTGCAGTATTCTACACTCTTAATGTATCGTTCTGCAGTATTCTACACTCTTAACGTATCGCTCTGCAGTATTCTACACTCTTAACGTATCGCTCTGCAGTATTCTACACTCTTAATGTATCGCTCTGCAGTATTCTACACTCTTAACGTATCGCTCTGCAGTATTCTACACTCTTAATGTATCGCTCTGCAGTATTCTACACTCTTAATGTATCGCTCTGCAGTATTCTACACTCTTAACGTATCGCTCTGCAGTATTCTACACTCTTAACGTTTCGCTCTGCAGTATTCTACACTCTTAACGTATCGCTCTGCAGTATTCTACACTCTTAACGTATCGATCTGCAGTATTCTACACTCTTAACGTATCGCTCTGCAGTATTCTACACTCTTAACGTATCGATCTGCAGTATTCTACACTCTTAATGTATCGCTCTGCAGTATTCTACACTCTTATGGTATCGCTCTGCAGTATTCTACACTCTTAACGTATCGCTCTGCAGTATTCTACACTCTTAACGTATCGCTCTGCAGTATTCCACACTTTTAATGTATCGCTCTGCAGTATTCTACACTCTTAACGTATCGTTCTGCAGTATTCCACACTCTTAATGTATCGCTCTGCAGTATTCCACACTCTTAATGTATCGCTCTGCAGTATTCCACACTCTTAATGTATCGCTCTGCAGTATTCCACACTCTTAATGAATCGCTCTGCAGTATTCCACACTCTTAACGTATCGCTCTGCAGTATTCCACACTCTTAATGTATCACTCTGCAGTATTCTACACTCTTAATGAATCGCTCTGCAGTATTCCACACTCTTAATGTATCGCTCTGCAGTATTCTACACTCTTAACGTATCGTTCTGCAGTATTCTACACTCTCAATGTAGCGCTCTGCAGTATTCTACACTCTTAACGTATCGCTCTGCAGTATTCTACACTCTTAATGAATCGCTCTGCAGTATTCCACACTCTTAATGTATCGCTCTGCAGTATTCTACACTCTTAATGAATCGCTCTGCAGTATTCTACACTCTTAATGTATCGCGGTATGTTCTATTTTTCGTAGTGGCAGCACTAAGGCTAGCAACACGCTCTACAGCTACGAGCTTCCGTCTTACGCGGTTAACTTATTGCATTCAAATTTCAAAAGGGGCTCTATTGGCATGACAACTAACGGACACTCGTGTTGTTGCCATTTTAATTCACTCTCACACCGCACCTGTAGATTGTCATTCTCATTTTAATCCAAATCTTGCGTAAAGAAAAAAGACTGCAGCTAATCCTGTAACAGTGGTTTCCATCTGACACATACACCCCCCCCCCCCCCCCCCCCCCCCCCCGCTGGCCCCGCCCTTATTGCCATGGTAAAATAGCTCTCCCCTCACAGTTGGTTGTTCTTTTACCACCAGACGGTTTCAACTGATTTTCAGCAGGCGAAATGGAGGCCGTAGAGGATGATGTGGAGAACTCCTCTGTAACTCCCTCTAACTCAGCCGACCACGATCCCAGCAACTACAGCAATATTAATAGCCGAGGGGGGTTGGGGAGGGGTGGGGGGGTGGGGGGGGGGGGGGTGGGGGATGCGGGATTTAATCAGGGCTGTGTACACTTTACATTTTTTAGGCATTTAGATGGTCTCACAGCTGAAATTCTCTGTAGACGGAATCCACTTACACAGCCGGGACATTTACTGGAGCAATTCGGGTCAAATGGCCTTTCTTAGGACTGCAGCAGCTGCGGTCCCGCTTGGGATGCGGGTGAACCCGGGTTTGAACAGGGACATCCAACAGGCTGCAGCTACAGGCGCTGGGCAGAGCCCACGTCAATGGGGGGGGGGGGGGGGAGGTGGGGGGCGGGGGACCGTACGCATTCGCAAATGAAACACACTCCCGTTCTGTTACAATAATGAGACATGGATGCTTTGACCCAAACGGGTTTTTACCTCACTGATGTGCATGACATAAACCAGGCGCAACTCACACAGGTAATTATAACACAGGTGACACAACACTACGTAGGACTCTGGCGTCAAACTCCTGTCCCTCCTGTCAAACTCCTGTCCCTCCTGTCAAACTCCTGGAGGGAGTGGAGGGCCAGCCGCAGCGGGGTCTACTGGATTTGGGGTGTTCTTGGAACGAAGCACGTAAGGGTTTAGCCATGGTCACAGGGAGGGAAAACAAGTTTATTTAGATGTGGTCGCAAGGAGGGAAACAAGTTTATCTGACTCCATTACCCTGTAATGTGGATGTTTGTGTGAGTACAGGTTTGTGTGTAAGTGTATTGACTGGGGTGTGCTGAAATAGTGGGTGGCAAGACTTGTACCCACGGAGAGCAAGACTATCTACTGCTGCCAGGCATTCATCTAATTGTTCATTGACATTAAGACCTTCTATCCTGGCAGGTAAAGGTGCTACTCATCCGGGAATGTTGCAAATGATGTCTTTGTGCTGTGAATAAGTGACTCTAACCTGGAAAATTGTGTTTGTCCGGGTACCGAATCTAACCTATCCCAAGGAGCCCTAACTAAGGGTACTCCACTGGTTAGTGAAACTATCTAAATATCCCGGACTATGACCCCTCTATTATTTATCTGAAATAACACTAGGGTCCACCAGGGCACTGACTCGAACTGGTGTCCCAGAGCAGCTGCACTTCCGGCTGGTGAACCTATCAATATGCCCAGGAGGGCATTACCGATTACCGTGTTTCCTCCAGAACCGCGTACAAGGCCAATACACCAACTGGTCCTCGCAGAGATGCACGCCCGCGTCAACGTGTACGCAAACCACGTACGTTAGATGCGTTGAAAAGGGAAAACAGTTCATGACGGTACAACATGACAGTTGACGACAACCAAGGATAGGCAGTTTCAACGATGCCGAATGTTAAACGTTGTATTTACAAAGCAAGACAAATAAAGACCGCTATTTCTGTAACAGAAAAGACACACGAACATTCACTTTGGTGGGAGCTCCAACGTTTTGCCCACAGTGCAGGCTTACTTCTGGGACTTCACGAGCTCAGGTTAGCTGAAGGCGTGCTCGCCTGTCTAGTTAAATATGCATGTCTATGCTCCATTCTCGCCCCGCAGCATCGCGTCGTCCATTTATATACTGTCAATGGTTCAAAGCCCAGCCACCTAACTAATACACTATACTGCTGCGTCTAGGCATAACAGTGGAAGAAATATGTCCTCGTTATTCAGGCATCTGATTGGATGGCTAGTGTCACAGTGTATTTCTGCAAATGACAGTCCCTTTTAGTAAAAAAAAAAAGAAAAAAGGTGTGTATGGTTTTTTTTTAAATACATATGCTTGGGGTTTTAAACATTTTAACTGTTTTATTTGTGATTGACAGCTTTTTTGTTTCATAGTTTGATCTTGTTTTCCCTCATATTTTTTAGAGTCCTCATTTCTTAGATTTTTCAGATAGTAATTGTATTTCGAATACCTCAGGATTTTTGTGAGAAGGACAAAAGTCTTTAACATCACTAAAGAGTTTCTTTCTTTCCTCGACCTTACCCGTTACTTGTTCTCGGGTTGTATGTTGTCATTTTGGTTTGGATGAACGCTTAATGCATCACTGTAACTACAAAAACGAACTGCTCCTAATTAACGTTTCATATGCAGTCGTCATCACTAATTCTAGGAATTTGTCTCGACTCATGCGGCCTTATTAATCACGTGCGGTCTGGAGACCATCTGTAAGCGCGTGCGTGCTGTCTGCAGTCTCGTCTGGTCCGCTCGTCTCTTTCCGCGAACAAGAGCCGATTGGATAAGAGATCTAATACGAATGTCTGATTGGTTTAAAATATGACCGAATAACGCTTAAGAATTTGTTCTATATTCGCACGCGTGTGTGCCGATTCAAAATGAGTGAACTTTAAAAATCGGGGTCCCAGTTGGTCAAAATAAGGTTAAAGGAATGGAAAACACACGAGAAAGAAAAGTGTACGAGTTCAGGAATTGATTCACGTAAGATTCATTTACTGATATATTCATTTATAATTTTATCCTGGAAGTATACCCAAGTAGCCTATTTTAACTGATTACTTATGCAACGAGAATCACTGTTTAAAGACACAAAGGATGATTTGGTATATCTGGGCGCGTTATTATTATTATTAGCTATTATTATTATTATTTGTGTTTTTTTAAACCACTGAAGCGAGATGGACTGAGAGTAGCCCGTAAATCAAAGTTTAAAAGCGACTACACCTGGGATCAGGTTTATCAATTAACATTTTCATTTAACCATTTACCACACAAGAAAAAGAGTATCACAGAGTAACACTTAAGCAATTTATGCCAAAACAACGGAGAGCATATAGGTGGATTATTCAGAACTTGCAGTCACGTTACCATGGTGATCTCTATAGTTTCATTTTCGCACATTATTTGGACTACGCATTGTTCAGTGGGACTAGGCTATAACTGGAATGTAGCACAATTGCAGAAATGACCGTCATCTCAGTTTATCCTTTCAGAGTTCCCTCTGTAAAATAAATCAGAATTGGCGTACATCCCTGCGGTTGACAAATATCAAAAAGTGTTGCCTACTCACGACTACGATTTCTCAACGATCAAGAAACTGAGAGTAACTTGACAAAATAGCTACATCAGTAAACGCGTTCATGGGTCAATCCCGATTATTAAAATTTTATTGAATAGGTTAATTTAGTGCTAGGGTTAAGTGATTCGACATAGCCTATCGAAACTGTGTTGGATCCTATAGCCTAGGTTTTATTATGAAGAGCTATTCGTCACACAGATATAGGCTACGTTTATTTGTGTAATGTGACTTTTGTATAAAGCAATACTTGAAGTTTCCCTGTTCTTTCCTTCCGTCCTCCGTCCTTTCCTGTCGTCTTCCTATCTCACTTCTCCTTCGCTCTGTCTTCATCTCCGCTCCATTTATCCGTGCACGTCCCTCTTCAGCCGTTCGTCTCTCCTGGCTCGGCGCGGTGTTCCTTTGGCTGCTGTGTTCCTCCTCAGTCACAGTCACAACTTGGCCGGGGTACTGAAGTTGAGAATTCAGTTCGGAGTTTGTGCGTGCGTGGAATGTAACACGTGACAGTTGTCGTTTTGTGTCCTCGCGAATAGCGAATATTCTATTCGGTATTGATGAAGTTTGTGGGTGTGTGCCACAGAGAGAGAGAAAGAGAGAGAGAGAAGGGGGCGGGGGTGATCCAGTAGTAAAATATGGGGAAGGATAGGCTGTGCTTGGTAGCTCAGTGCTGACTGCCGAGCCGCGCGCAACATTCATGGCTTACTGCAAAGATTAACGGACACAGGTAGGTTTCAGTTGGACAAACTGTTTGCGTTCTTATGCAGGTTTCATCAGTTACTTTGAAAGAACTTTCTTGACTTTGAGGTGTTCCTTTAAAAAAATGGATGCTACTTCCGTCGGTGCCTGTGCATTTCTGAAAATGTTTGAGTGTCTTCTCCCGATTGTTTTTGACCACGTTTTTGCCAGTGGTCATTTGTCGAAGTGCCCATAATTCGTGCTAGTTTATGTCCATTGTAAATGACATGTTAATGAATGCCACCAATCTCTAACTATATGTGTCCCGATGAACTGGATACACTGGCTAATTTTACGGAGTGAATCCCAGGTGCGTTTTCAAAGCCAAGACAACCTTTTTTTCGGCACGCTTTTGTTCGCCCATTGTCCGCTCGTCTTTTTTGTTTGTTGTACTTGTTGTCGATGTGTGTGTGTGTGTGTGGTGTGGGGGGGGGGGTGGTTTTTAAATCACAAGCTTAATGTTAAATTGTTCGCTCGGTGTGTCACTGAAGTGGTCTATACGTTGACATGCCTGTGGGGGTGGGGGTGGGGGTGGGGGTGGGGGCGGAGGACCTTAATGAGGGAATTTATCTGTCGTCGTCTCGTGCGGTGCGGCGATAAGATTGTATTTTCTATGGGGTTCTACGGAGTGTAAGATGCTCACGTCTGCAAATGTTGAAGAGAAAGGGAGTTTGAGCTCTGGACGGGGTCCTGTGCCTAGTTTAGCACTGGCAGCCAAAGGGTTACCAGAGTTTTTTTGTGGGGAAAAAATAGGGAAGAAAAATTAACAGGTGCACTGATCCAACAGTGCAATTCCTGTCAAAATTGACCTCCTCTCTCATTGTCAACCACACTGTACCGTAATTTCCAAATGCACCATTAAGTTATTAGGTCTCTTTTTGGACCTATTCTGCACAAGCCTCTTCTATTACTGATTTAAATTGGATTTGGATTCTGTTCGTCTCCAGTGTGCCCCAGGAAGTCGATCCTAGCTGAAGTTGCCTTGAGAACAGTGAAGATGGTGTGGAGGACCAAGTTGACTGTCCTCTGCCTCCTCCTGTTGGGTACTGGAACTGCAGGTGAGGGGGAGTGGACACAAAGACCGTAGATCTGTGGCTCACAGCAATGGGCTTATCAGTTTCGGGATTTTTTGCGCCATCTTCTGCTCTTAATTATTTAATTGGGGGCAATCTTATCTTGATCTGATGTTTGTATAAGCACCAGCTGGAAAACTGCTAGTGCATCCTGAAAGGTTTTTTTTAGTGTGCTCAAGTACAGGAGTGAGCCAGCATAGTTTATACAGCGGTCAGAAAATTAAACCTGAGGCGCACCTGGCTGGCGCAAAAACCCGGCACGTAGACTCACCCTCCTGGACCGGATTCGGGCACCCCAGCCATAGATGAAACAGTATTCTGAACGAGGCGTGCTGTGGAGCCACTCCTACTATGTAATGCACCACTACTGCTGCCTGTAATACTTACTGTGTCAAAAACAAAATGGGAGAACGAAACGTGGCCAAACTGAGTGACGGGTCATGGGTTTAAACTTTTCTCGGAAAATATAAAACGGGTTTCTCTATGGACTAAATTTGATGCGCTGCAGTTAAGGTCGGCACAGTGTGGGGTTTTTTGAAAGAGAGAAAGTGAAAGTGAAAGGAGACAGAGAACAGCTCAAATAGAAAGTACAGCTGAGGCTGGAGACATACCCTACGCATGTACGCGGACGCGGGCGACAGCGCCAGGCCGACGCACTGCTAACGCTCGGCTTGGTTGCACACGCTCAACTTGTGTTCACATGTCCCTGTGGAGCTAATGAACCTGAGTCCTCAATGGGGCGATCCAGGGCAGCTGTGAAACACCGAGCAGAAGAAAGCACACCTGGAAGAAGAAGTAGTCGTCTGCTTCATCCTGTTGTTACCTGCTTATAGCGCCCCTTGCTGCGACACTTGAAACTGCAGCTCACGCTTTGCGTTGCGTTAATTTCAGCAGTGCAGGTGCTGGCCACAGGTGGCGCTAGCATGGCATTGTTGGGATTAGATCCCAGGCTGTGCCTCATGGCACTACAGTTAAATGCAATGCTGCAGCAGTTCAGTCTGTTGGGACTTTCGGCAGTTCAGACTGTAGGCACTTTAACCAGTTCAAGACTTTAACCAGGGCATGAACTTGACCTGCTCCCGTCTGTCACCATAGCCTGTGGGAACAAGGAAAACGTAGTCATTACAACATGTTTTTTTATGTGAGTGAGTTTTCCATTTTGATTGTGTTTTTGCAGTAATGCGCGTCTGCTAAATGCCTGTAATGTAATGCAGTGCTTTCAGAGCACTTTTTTCAAAGCCATGTCAATTCGGAGATTGTCGAACGCTCCTGCTGCCAATTCTGAAGAGTTGCTGCTTAGTGACTTTGATTTCCGCAGACTACGGCGTAAACACAGATTTATTTCTGGTCGTTGAGGATATTAAAGATGTCTGCAAATGCCATTAGTTCCTGTTCCACTATTTACTTTTTTTTTTTTTTTTTTTTTTTAAGAGTGCAGTACTGGAGTGCACTGCCCAGTGTGTCCAGTGGGGGCGCTGCACCCTGTGCAGGGTTTTCTGGAGCGCTTTGGGGCGGGGCCGGGCTGTGCTGCCAGGGAGACGGAGGAGAGGGAGACCCACGTGGTCTCTGTGGGGAGGGCCAGTCCTGGATCACAGAGACAGGTACTCGTCTCCTCTCCTCTCTTCCGCATTCTCACTCCCAGTCTTTCTTCCTCTCTGGTCTACCCCTCTGATTCTCTCCTCCTCTCTTTTTTTACCTTTTTTCTCTCTCTCTCTCTCTCATCTCCCACTCCCGTTTCCCTTCCTTCTTTCCCCCATCTCAATTACCCATCTTCCCCTCTACCTCTTTTTTTCCTCCTCACTTTTTCCATATCCTTATCTCTCTCTCTCTCTCTCTCTCTCTCTCACAGGTAAACCACAGCTAAACTGATGCACAGTGCTAATCCACTGCACACAGGTAGACCCAGGCAGCCACACTCCACACTGGAGTTGATCAGTTGGAGTGAATCTTCTGATTGGTAGATGAGTCTGTGAGCGGGTTAGTTGATCAGTGAGCCAGTTGATGAGTTGGTGAGTCGGTGTGTGTGGACCAGAGGATGAGTCTGTAGAGTTGGGGCAGTGGGTCAGCTGCTGATTGGGCGTGTTGAGTCAGCGAATGGGCCTGAACCTGAGCCCTCTGAGTGAGGTGCTCTGAACCCTGGATCTCTCTCTGCAGGTGAAGGTGATCCTCAGGCCCCTGTCCTTCACTCAGCCCCCAAACCGATCTCTGGCCCTGGTGCTCAGCTCCCAGAATCGTGTGCAGTGGTGCCTGGAGGGAGAGAACTTACCTCCCAGCCTCTCCATTCTGGCACTGGTAAGTCAAGTTCTGTGCTTAACCCTTTGAAGTGTAATAGTTTTTTTTTTTGTTGAATGTTTTTCAATATTCTAAGTCAGCGTTCTAGAACTGTGTTGCTTTCAGTCACCAGCAGTGATTGTGACATCAGCATTAGAATGTTCAGTTAAGAACATTCTAATCCCATATTTCTTGATCTTACACCATAAAGAGGTCAATTGATGTAGCTGACTGAGCAAGGGCAATGCGATCATTGTTGTACATGAATGTTCTATCGATCGACCTCTTTCAGAGGGATGGCTGAATTGCAGGTGAGTCTGCGTGTGAGTGTGTGTGTGTGTGCAGGCGTGAGTCTGTGTGTGAGAGTGTTATTGCGCTGTGTCGCTGGCAGGTGGCGCTGCCCTCCACAGTGCAGTCGCGGGGCGTGGTGTGCCAGGTGAAGCACGTGGGCACCCTGCCCTGGAGCCCGCAGGCGCTGCTGCGCTGGAGCCTGGACCAGCATGGCGCCATCTCCTCCCTGACCCACGCACCCATCGCCAACCGCGCTTACATCCGCCTGGGAGTGGGTGAGCGGGAGGGCGAGGGGGCGGAGTCACGCACGCACGCACACACACACACACACACACACACACACTCATGCCCACACACACACGCACTCACGCCTGCACACGCACTCGCGCACACACACACGCAGGCACACACGCACTCGTGCACACATACGCACGAACGCATGCACACACACACACAGAGGACAGAGGGGATAGAGTTGGATGTACATGACATGGTCCTGGAGAGCTGAACTGTTGGTTGGCCTGTTCTTACACAGTACCTAATTCAGGAGCCTGTTCTTACACAGTACCTAATTCAGGAGCCTGTTCTTACACAGAACCTATTTCAGGAGCCTGTTCTTACACAGTACCTAATTCAGGAGCCTGTTCTTACACAGCACCTAATTCAGGAGCCTGTTCTTACACAGTACCTAATTCAGGAGCCTGTTCTTACACAGTACCTAATTCAGGGGTCTTATAACCCTGTTCCTGGAGAGCCACTGACTCTGCTGGTATTCATTTCTTTTCCGCATTGTTGGGCTGAATGGCCTGTTCTTGTCCACGTGTTTATGTTGTGTTAATGATATGTTACTTAATCAATGCCAGCCTGGTTACTAGGGTCTGAATTCTGTGCTGATTTTTGGGTGCAAACAGAAACTGGCAGAGCCAAACTTGTGGCTCTCCAGCGCCTTGGCTGCAGACCCCTGCCTTAATTGATAAATGAAATCATCTCAACTGGTTTCCAGGGCCTGAAATGGTCATTGATTTTCGGGTGAACAAAAAAACCAGCGCTTTGACTCTTCAGGACCAGGTTTGGCCCCACACCTGTCCCGGGCTCTGTTTAGAAAAAGTGGAGATGGATATACTCTCCACCTGTCCCAGGCTCCTGGACAGGGGGGGTGGGGTTAGACGTGACCCTCAAATTCAAGAGACAGAATTCCTGAACATATTCCCCAATAAAAGTCCCTCCCTGGAATTTGAAGCCCTTCTCCGCCTCTCTCGTGTCAGTTTAACTGAATAAAAATTTAAATGCCTTTTGAAGGCGTTGCTATGGCATTGATCTCTCTCTCTCTCTCTCTCCCTCCCTCTGCCCCTCCACTCAGATCCCACAATGCCCAGCGTTTGCCAGCTGCAGCCCCTCTTCCTGTCCCCCAACTATCTGACCTCTGACCTGCAGCCCCGGGGGGTGCGCGGCTGTTCCCCAGCCGGGGCGGGACGAGACCCGGAGGTGCATGTGATCAAACTGCAGGCGACGGGATCGGGGACCCGTGGGTGAGGCTCCGCTCCGCGGGGTACGGGGTGCGGGGGTCAAAGGGGCACTTCACCCCAAAAGGGGAAAAAAAAGGTGTTTCCACCCGGTGTGCTGTTCATCCGTCCGGGTATTTTTTTCTGAGATTTGGGGAGTTTTCTCGATATCCGCTGCGGCTGACCCTGATACAACGGACCTCAGCGGCGCCAAGTTTTTGTGGTGCCAAAAATTTCCTTCAGAAAAACTCAATGCAACGTCATCTCAACGTCAAATCTATAATGGCACGGTTCCTCACAATCATCCACAGACTTCGTTGCACGCGGTTTCATGAATAACTGATTTCCACCAAAGTACGCCGATCGCGTATATGAGTCTCCGCCAAAGCATGGCGGTATTCTGGGGCACAGCGTCAGTGTTGTTTTAAAACATTGTTTCATCATTGCTTTAGCAATTAGCGAAAACGCGCAGAATCTCAGCGAAATATCGATGGTTAGCTAGCGCTCTGGATCAGTGGAAACAGCTTTATTTCATTATTTTGGGTGAACTGCCTCCTTTTGACATCTGAGACTGGACGTTGCTGCCTGATTCACCAGCTCTGCCAATATTAAATTTATTTATTTCATTATTTTTTTGCATGAATTGGTAGTGTTGGGCTTTTACACTGGCGGAGACGTATGAGAGTCGAGTTGCATGGTAACACAAGAGTGCATAATGAAGAGAACATGCTGTTCAGGCCCCATAGGCTTTCCTTTTGTGCGTCCAGCACTGCGCTGAGCCTGCTCTTGAACAATCTGGGGTCTCTGCTATTACTGTGTAAACTGGCAAGCTGGTTCAAGCATTGGCAATTTAATTAAAAAATTTTTTTTATATTTATGCAGAATGGGGAAGTTGTGAGGTTGTTTAAAAAGTGCTTTAAAAAGGAGGGGAATTGTTTTACAAAAAAATTAATATAATTTCTTCCCTTGTGCCAGCGCACTACAGGTGGAGGTGTCTGTCTCTCTGCTGCCCCCGGTGGCCAGTGCTGGATGGTGCAGCGTTGTGTTGATCCTCAGCAGTACGGTTCCGGTCAACTGGGCCCTGGCAGCCAAGGGGCTGCGGGGTCAAATCTCTGTCTACGTGAGTCTCCTCTCCCGGCCTGTCTCTACGGTCGAGCAGCGGAACGACCTTCACTAGCCCTGCAGAGACACAGCGTCTCCCGCTTTAGCATTTCTGTAATCAATAACTAACTCAAACCTGCGAGACCAGCCGAGGAGAGTTTACTGCGTAGTGAGCAAGAGGCGCGTTTGACTGACCGCTAAGCTATGCCCTGAGCTGACCAGAGGAGGATGGGTCCTCCCCCCCCCCCCCCCCCCATTTGAGCCTGGTTCCTTCCAAGGTTTATTCCTCTCTGTTACCAGGGAGTTTTTCTCCTTGCCACTGTTGCCTTAGGCTTGCTCCTGTGGGGGTTTCGGCCAGGGCCCTCTGTGAAGCGTATTGAGATGGGGTCGGATTAAAAGCAGCTGGTTTACATTAAATTACATTACATTTATTTAGCAGACGCTAAAATCCAAAGCGACATACAAAACTGCATATCAAGGCCATTGGAGCAGCTACAAAACACAGGTCCGATAAGGTGCGATACTCATTTCATACAGTTTTTCATAGCCAAGAACACAGTCCCGTTCACGCAGTGAACATTATTCTGACCTAACCTACGCTAAGTCAGACTAGGGGAAGTACAAGCTACAACATTAGGACGATAATACAAATTAAATTAAGTGCTGGAATGGAGGTACATGTAACGTGAGTGGCATGAAAGAGGGGAATTTAAGTGAAATGACTTGCAGAGTGGTGGCAGTTGGCTGTATGTCGTGATAAGATGGGTCTTCCGTTCCTAATCTCCTTGACAGTGACTGTGTGTCTGCTGGCTTTTCTCTCTTTCTTTTTCTTTCTTTCTTTTTTGTTCATGCAGTCATCCAATAGCGTGTCCCCGCTCTTTCCTCCTGAACCCAACCTCACTCTGACCGTCGTACCCAGCCTTGACCTCCTCGCGACCCATGACCCCCTGGGCTGGGCCAATGAGAGTGGCTTTCCAAAGGTGACCTCATACACGGAGGCTGACCTAGCCAATCGCTTTGTGATCAGGCTGGCTGGGGGAGGGACAGGTTAGGACTGTTTGTGTGCATTTGTGGTCATTGTGTGATTGTTGGGGTGGGTGTTTGTGGGTGTTCGTGTACGTGTTTGTGTGGGTGTGTGTGTGCATTTGTGTGGGAATTTGTGTGGGTGTGTGTGTCCATGTTTGTGTTGGTGTTTTTGTGGATGTTTGTGTGGGGGTGTGTGTCCACGTTTGTGTGAGTGTTTTGTGGATGTTTGTGTGTGTGTGTGCGTGTTTGTGTTAGTGTTTTTGTGGCTGTTTGTGAGTGTGTTTGTGTGTGGGTGTGTGTTGTGCGTTTGTCATTTACACACCCCTCATACACCCCCCCTCATTTAGTTCCTGCTTATCTCTCTGGTTGTTGTCTTTTGGATTGGAATGCATTTAAACGAAATGGCACAACAGAGGACTGGAAGCGTCCGCAGGGTCACGCTGAGAGGAATTAAGAGGGAACCCAGACGGCTGGGTAACAAGCTCTCCGTTCCCTTGTCCTGAGAACAGACCGAGGGGCTTTTTTTTAGTTTTTAGGAGACTGGTCCATCTTGTCTCCTGGTTGCCGGGTAAATTCTCTTCACTGCGGTAACACTATAGGCCGTTCAGAAACCGAAGGTCAAGTGCATTTTTTTTTTCCTGCTAGATTTTGTTTATTTTTGTTTATTTTGCGCACAAGCTCGCTGTTTTTCATTCGCCGGCGTGGTGTAATAGTGCTTCCTGTTTTAGTCGTGTTAGTGAGGTCCTCTCCTGCTCATCTTTCCCAGAATTCCGCCGCGTATGTCCTGATTCACGGTTTAAATAGAGACCTCATTTAATGTTCTTCCTCTCCCACTGTAAGAGTGTGTGTGTCTGTTGTGGTGCTTTCTGTGTGTGAGTACGACCGGTAATCAGGTGTGTGTTTGCCCGCGTCCGTCTGTGTTTGTCTGTGTGCATGCGTGTGTGCGTGCTCACGACAAGGGTTAATAGTGAAATTTGTCTCCCATTCTTCCTTCTTTGACCCTTCTTTCCCTCTATCCTTCTCTCCCTTTAACCCTTTTTTCATCCCTCCCTCTGACTCATGCCCTCACCTTCTCTTCTTTTCTCTCTCCCCCTCTTTCTCCCTCTACCCTCTTTCACTCTCCCTCTTTCTTTCTTCACTATTCCCTATTTTCCGTTCTCTCTCTCCCCCCCCCCCCCCCCGCTCAGGCAGTCTCCTCTCCCCTCGGTCCCTGGCGGTTCGGTCACAGCGCCTCCCGGTGGAGATGCAGGAGAGGAGCGTGAGGGAGTGGCTGAGCCGGGGGGGTGACTGGGCAGGGCGGAGCCAGGAGGCCATGGCTGTGCAGTGCCAGGATGGACAGCTCAGCGTTGCCATGGATTCGAGCGTCCTGCAGGTCAGAGGTCACCCTAAAGGTCCAATCACAGGGGCCGTAGGAGGGATAGAACGAGACGTTGTGGTGTTTGTTCCTGGATTTTTGGCGCTCTCTGGTATTGGTGATGTAGATCTGGCTTCCCCTTCATGGCACAATGGAATATATTGAAAATATATAAGTAAAAATATAATAAAATTATTGCCACAACTTAACTGCATATAGGAAAATATACCCGTTATTGTCCCTTTCAGATGTGTGTGTATATATGTGTGTATAAAATACACAATTTAACAATATATATAATGCACAATATATTGCAGTGTATTCCATTGTTGAAAATGCAGTTTGCTCTCTCTCTCCTCCCCCCCCCAGTCCCTGACCCCCCCAGTCAAGGCCATTACGCTGCGCGAGCGTGCTTGTGAGGCACACTCCAACGGCACGCACTTCCTGCTGGTCTTCCCTGTCATTTCCTGTGGGACGGAGGGTGTGATGGAGGCCGAGCCCAGAGGGGTGCTTTACAAAAATATGGTGAGGGGGGGGGGGGAGGGTGGAGGGGGGTGGGGGTGAGTGAAAGGGGGCAGAAAAGGTGATGAGGTGTGTGCGTGTGTGTAAGTGAGTGTGTGTGTGTGTGTGTGAGCGCGCGTGTGAGTGTGAGTGCGAGTGCGAGTGCGAGTGCGAGTGCGAGTGCGAGTGCGCGTGATGCAGGTTTTCATTCGGAGTGCGCTACAATATTAGGTAATCAACATGGTCAACCAACATTTTTTTTAAAGCATTAGTGTAAATTGAAAGTGGATTTCACTGAGAGGGAACAGACCGAAGCTCCTTCGCTGTAGAGCGGCGAGTCACCCTGACACAATCATGCTCAGGTCACTGAGCACACTCACAGGATGAAAAACAACAAAAACAACTGATTGGCCATGGCTGAGCCAGTCTGGCCCGCCCTCTGAGTAGGCCCAAAATAACAATGGGGCTGTGGCGGCTGAAGTCTAATTGCAGGACCGTATAGGGGTGTAGCACAGTGGGTAAGGAACTGGGCTTGTAACCGAAAGGTCGCAGGTTCGGTCCCGGGTAAGGAAACAAAACCCGGAACAGCTCTTTTTACTTCAGTCCGTGTTCCAGATTTCCGGGTTTTACTCAGTGCAGTTATCCAGCTAACTCAGTAATCCTGCTTCATGGTTTTACTCAGTGCAGTTATCCAGCTAACTCAGTAATCCTGCTTCATGGTTTTACTCAGTGCAGTTATCCAGCTAACTCAGTAATCCTGCTTCATGGTTTTACTCAGTGCAGTTATCCAGCTAACTCAGTAATCCTGCTTTGTGAAATACCCCCCTGGCATTGCCGTGGTAACGGAAGCGATGTGCGTGATTGCTGCTACACCTCTGTTTCTGGAGAGCCAGAGGGTTATGCTGCTTTTAGTGTTCCACCCTCAAAATCGGCAACCAGTTCAGACACAAGAAATCAGGTGAAGTCAGTTAACGTTATGATTGACTGCTGCAATTCAGCTCAGTTCACAGTCAAATCCAGTTCAATTAAGCGCTGAGTAAAAACAAACTCAAGCACCCGCTGGCTGTCCGGGACCAGGGCTGTGGACCCCGGGGGCTATAGAATCTGTGCTGTGTAAACCTCTCCATTGGAACTACATTCAATCCCATCATCCCCCGGGACAGGTGTTGCTATGGAGAAGCGAGACCTCCGTCGGCGTGCGGGACGAGACGGAGAGAGGCAGCCGGCAGACCCCGCTAGTCATCCACGTGAGACGATGCCAGATTCGCCCTCCTGTGTGTTCTTTCAGCCATCGCGAGAGTTCTCATCTGTGCTCCATTAGCTGGCCTGGATGTGACCGTGGTGGTCTGATGTGTCTGTGACTATACTGAAATAGGTAGAGAGACAGATAAATAAGATGGATGCATAGATGGATATTGATAGGTAGATACTTTATTGTCTTCAATACGATATAGCAGATACGTGGACTTTTTTGAGTATTATGTCTAATGGTAAATATATTTTAAAGTAGCAATTTTTTGTTTTCCAGGTACAGTACCTTGTTGATATATTTAATTAAGTTATATTTTGTGTACATTTAATTACTGTAAGGGTTTGGTGACTGCAGTGGATTAAGGCCTTTTTACTTTTCACTGCCAGTCTGTCTGAATTTCAGCCAGCTGGTTCCCAGAAGCCATCGCTCAGTCTGAAAAGCCCCTTCCTCCCCCTCCTCTCCCGTCCCCTCTGCAGTTCAGCTGTTTTGTGGCCATCCCCAGCCCCCCCGCTGTCCCGGAGGTCACCCCTTTCCCGTCGGCGCTCGGGGGCCCGCAGGGGTCGGGGGAAGGAGGGGACGGGGGGGCGTCCGGGTCCACAGTTTTTGCCCTGCAGCTTTTTGGGACGGAGGAGTTTCAGGATAAAACGACTGGCCCCTGCGTCATCATGGCCAACACTCGAGTCTATGTGCAGGTCAGTCTCTCTCCTACGCAGGTCTATGTGCAGGTCAGTCTCTCTCCTACGCAAGTCTATGGGCAGGTCAGTCTCTCTCCTACGCAAGTCTGTGTGCAGGTCAGTCTCTCTCCTACGCAGGTCTATGTGCAGGTCAGTCTCTCTCCTACGCAAGTCTATGTGCAGGTCAGTCTCTCTCCTACGCAAGTCTATGTGCAGGTCAGTCTCTCTCCTACGCAAGTCTGTGTGCAGGTCAGTCTGTCTCCTACGCAAGTCTGTGTGCAGGTCAGTCTCTCTCCTACGCAGGTCTATGTGCAGGTCAGTCTCTCTCCTACACAAGTCTATGTGCAGGTCAGTCTCTCTCCTACGCAAGTCTATGTGCAGGTCAGTCTCTCTCCTACGCAAGTCTGTGTGCAGGTCAGTCTGTCTCCTACGCAAGTCTGTGTGCAAGTCAGTCTCTCTCCTACGCAAGTCTATGTGCAGGTCAGTCTCTATCCTACGCAAGTCTATGTGCAGGTCAGTCTGTCTCCTACGCAAGTCTGTGTGCAGGTCAGTCTCTCTCCTACGCAAGTCTATGTGCAGGTCAGTCTCTCTCCTACACAAGTCTATGTGCAGGTCAGTCTCTCTCCTACGCAAGTCTGTGTGCAGGTCAGTCTCTCTCCTACACAAGTCTATGTGCAGGTCAGTCTGTCTCCTACGCAAGTCTGTGTGCAGGTCAGTCTCTCTCCTACGCAAGTCTATGTGCAGGTCACTCTGTCAAGGTCAGTCTCTGTACCACCCAAGTCAGTGTAGAGGTCAGTCTCTCTAATTACCATTTATAGAGTGCATTTTCCAGCAACGACTGCACAAAGCGCTTTTACAATGAATGCCTCTCATTCACCCATTCACACACACCCATTCACACACACACACACACACACACACACACACACACACACACACACACACACACACACTCACACTCTCACTCTAACGGTGATCAAGGCAGGCATGCAGGACACCAACCAGCTCTTTGGGAGAAATTGGGGGTTAGGTGTCTTGCTCAAGGACACACTCAGAAGATGTGTTTCCAGGACTAGTCTGACCCCCCCCCCCCCCCCCCCCTCTCCCCAGGTGTCAGTGAATGGTGTGGAGAGGGGGGGTGTGGAGGTCCAGTCCTGCATGGTGTCGCCCCTCTCAGACCCCGATGCCTCCCCGGGCTGGGCGGTCATCCAGGACGGCTGTCACGTGGACCCCTCCCTCAGGCAGATTCGGAAGGGCGGGGCGATGGAGAGGGGGGGAGCCCCGCCCCGTGCGCTGAGGTTCAGCTTTGTGCTCAAGCCGCTCTACATCAATCCGGTGCAGTTCCTGCACTGCAGGCTCCACTATTGCAGGGAGGGGCCCCCAGGGGCCCCCCCGCAGGACCGTTGCCATGGCAGGGCCCGCCTCCCCCCCCTCATCGCTCAGCCTCGCAGCCAGCAGGTACTGAGGCTTCCATCACCGTGGCAACACACAGATTCTTGACTGTAACCAGATCACCATGGCAGAGCACGGATTCTTTATTGTAACCAGATCACCATGGCAGAGCACGGATTCTTTATTGTAACCAGATCACCATGGCGATGCACAGATTCTTTATTGTAACCAGATCACCATGGCAATGCACAGATTCTTTATTGTAACCAGATCACCATGGCAATGCACAGATTCTTTTTTTGTAACCAGATCATCATGGCGACGCACAGATTCTTTATTGTAACCAGATCACCATGGCGACGCACAGATTCTTTTTTGTAACCAAATCACCATGACTACACACAGATTCTTTATTGTAACCAGATGATCAGCCTTTGCGTTCTGTCTCATCTCTTGCAGAATTGCAAAGGGAATTGCATTAGTAATGTTGGTAATATTTGGCTAGCTGGTTTTGTGCTGATGTTTTTATTTTTGCTGTAGAAAATTTGGTGCATCCATCCCACTGATGATTGAAAGCAGGTTTTGTGCTCGTTATAAATTTCTGTTTTTATCAATGGTGTGAGTCTTAGTTTTTATTTCCATTTCTGTTTGAGTTGGTCAGTCTTCTGCATAGCCTCCATAACCGTTTCAGTGGTCCGTGAAGACAAAGTTTGAGAACTGTTCTAACCAGATCTAGCACATTTCCCCATGATGGCGGTATTAAACCACAGAAACTCCACTGACTTTTCTTCCTCTTCTGTCTTTCAGTGCGAGTACCGGTATCTGCTGCGGCCGATGCTCGTCACTCTGCCTCTGGGACGGGCACAGCATGCGCCATCTTCTGGTCAGTAGTGCGTATTGCACCCCATTAGCTAGCTAATCTGGATGTGCGGTCTGTGGGAGTTCATCTCTCCCTCCCTCCCTCTCTCCCTCTCCCCCTCCCTCCCTCTCTCTCTCTCTTTCAGGCTCTGAGGTGCACACAGGCTCAGTGGTGGGAGTGTCGTTTGCTGCTTTCCTTATCGGCATCGTCCTGATGGGGGCGCTGTGGTGCATCTACACACGTACAGGTACGCCATCAAGAGCACAGCGTCTTTTTTCCTTTTTTTTTAATACACTTTAAAAAATGTTGCAGCTGTAAGCCCACCAGGATTTGGAATGTCCTGTTCCCAAAACCCTATGGGAAACACGCATGTATGCCCCCTGCTGCCGGCTCGGGGGAGTGAAGGCGATCCGCGATTCTCCTCCGAAACCTGCACCTGCCTGCCTGCTGCTTCTTTTGAAACCACAGCTGCAGTCAGAGCAGTGGGTGGAGGAGACCCAATCATACGCCTGCGCAGAGAGAGAGAGCCACGGGCACCCATACGACTAGCAGGAGGGCAACGAACACGCTTTATACCTACCAGCTGTGTCCCTTTGAATAAAACTTGAAATGTGTTTTTTTTTTTTTTTTTAAATGAAGGGCGAACCTGTGGTGATGAACAGTGATTTCTGATCTGTGATTGGCTGGTTTTTTTTTCCCAGGAGTGACCCTGCCGCTTAGAAGAGGCAGCCTGCAGGAGGCTGTGAACCAAACCACTGCCTCCTGGACACCCCCGGACCCGCTGGAGCAGTCCAACAGCTTCATGTGAAGGTGAGAGGCTAACGGCTAACCGCTAACGTGGCGGCGGTGCAGTCGAGCGCCCTGCAGGCAGAACAGGACAGGGTCTCCTCGGTCTTTCAGGTGTGGAAGTGCTCGCAGTGCACCTGCTCCACTTGAGCCATACACACACCTGTACACACATGAGACACACACATACACACCTGTACACACATGATCTGTACACACACCTGTACACATATTGGCCGTACACACACCTGTTCACATATGATCCGTACACACCTGTACACACATGATCCATGTACACACCTGTACACACACGAGCCATACACACACCTGAACACACATGAGCCACACACACACACCTGTACACACATGAGCCATACACACACCTGTATAAAACAAAATGTTAATTCTATTTATCTGTTTAATACAAGTATGTTTTTTTCCAACAGGACAGTATCTAAAATGTAAAATAATATGCATTATAATGCACCTTCCATACAAAGTGGCAGCTTATTAATAATAATTATAATGATGATAATGATCCTATAAATAATAATGTCACAGTAAATAAATACAATAAAAATTAAGTGGTGAAGACAAAATCTAAAATTTTGGAAATGGTGTACAGGTTTAGTTTTACAGTTTAAGTATACAGAGAAGGAAAATACCAATATTTGGATATTGTTTCGTCTGCAGGGTTTTTTGGGGGGAAGAGGAATAAAAGCAAAGACTGAAGATGGCTTGTGTGTTTGTGTTTGTGTGTGAGTATGCGTGCGTGCATGAGTGTGTGTGTACACGTGTGTGTGTATGCGTGCGTGCGTGTATGTGTGTGTGCATGCGTACGTGTGTGCGTGTGCGTGTGTGTGTGTGTGTGCATGCGTACGTGTGTGTGTGCGTGCGTATGTGTGTGTGTATGCGTACGTGTGTGTGTGTGGACGTGCACGAGTCGGTGAGAGAATGTCTTGCCAAACAACACGCCAAACTTTTTCTCTCAGCCATCAATACTGAATGCAACGCACTTTATACAACGCTGACCAGGTACCCTATTGGTCTAAAGGCATGGGGAGGGTGTGGCATTTTTAAAAAAAAGAAAAAAAAGAAGTGTGCCGGGGGAAGGGAAGTCGCGGTGAGCGAGTTTGTAGTGGACAAAATTCCTTTAAAATACACCGAGTAAAGACAGAGGAATACGATAGAAGAAGATATTTTAGAGCGGAAGCTTTGGTTTTACTATGGGGGAGGGAGGGAGTGGAGGGTATATTTGTATATTTCTGTGCATCTGTGACCCAAATTTGTGATGTTTTCTGCTCAGTTTCTCAATAAAATAGAGCGCAGTAATGCAGAGTGTAGTGTGGGTTATTGCTTTGCATGGGCGTCTGCGATGGACATGCTGAAACACCTACCGTGCGTGCTGGCCAAACGCATTAGAGCAGCAGTGCACTCTCTGACCAGTAGATGGCAGTAGCAGTCATATTAGTTAAAAAAAATTTTTTATTTATTTATTTTTTTGCTTGCTCTGCTTGCCCTGTTGACACTGTGACCCTGACTTAGATTAAGCGGTAAGAAAATGGAGGGATGACTAGATTTACAAAACAATTTAAAATATATATATATATCATAATAACCCCCTCCATCCCCTTTAATTATTTTAGTCTGAAATCTGTCCTTCTTTCACACTGCCATCAGGTTGCTTGTTACCACATTTCTCTCTAATTTCAGCATATCACATTACAGCTGTATACATAAATTTAAACGAAGGCATATTTTTAAATTAAGTTCATTTAAAAACAAAAATCATATTATTAATAATAATAATAATAATAATAATAATAATAATAATTAATAATAAAGAACACACACAAATTCACTTTTTTATTGTTTTGAAATAATAATAAAACGGCAGCAATAAGCACAATATAAAAATTGAATGCACCCACATTACCAACTGTTATTGAGATATTCACATATTCCTGAGATCACGGTGAAAATTCTACAAATATAAAGTGTCTGTATTTATTTAGTAAGTATTTGTATAGCAACCACAGTACTTCAGTCAACCTGCAGTCTGGCTGCGGCTGAATAAATCGCTGTGTAAAGGTGTCCCTGCTGGTCACTAGAAGGCTTTGTGAAGGTAAATGTTCATTTTTGCTCCAGTAAAGATGGGGGGTCTTGATCAGTGATTGAAATGTGGCGTGGACGCACTGGCCTTTTTGACACCTCGGTCTGTAGCGTCTGTAACAGTGTGTGTGTGTGTGTGTGTGTGTGTGTGTGCGCGTGTGTGTGTGTGTGTGTTTCATATGCACATATCTGTTTGTGTTTGCTTGTATATGCGTATGTGTGTCCACTCATACATACACGTTTCTGTATGTGAGTGTGTATGACATTTGGGTTCAGAGTACAGTACAGGCTGTTGTTCCCACAGTGCAGTTCTTTAAGGTTCAGCTCTGAACTTTACAGACTACTGTTCCCACAGTGCAGTTCTTTAGGTTTCAGCTCTGAGCTGTAAAGACTACTGTTCCCACAGTGCAGTTCTTTAGGGTACAGCTCTGTGCTGTACAGACTACTGTTCCCACAGTGCAGTTCTTTAGGTTTCAGCTCTGCGCTGTAAAGACTACTGTTCCCACAGTGCAGTTCTTTAGGTTTCATCTCTGAGCTGTAAAGACTACTGTTCCCACAGTGCAGTTCTTTAGGTTTCAGCTCTGCGCTGTAAAGACTACTGTTCCCACAGTGCAGTTCTTTAGGTTGCAGCTCTGAGCTGTAAAGACTACTGTTCCCACAGTGCAGTTCTTTAGGTTTCAGCTCTGAGCTGTAAAGACTACTGTTCCCACAGTGCAGTTCTTTAGGTTGCAGCTCTGAGCTGTAAAGACTACTGTTCCCACAATGCAGTTGTTGGTGGCAACGCAGGTCCACTTTGCGCTGGAAGCTGGCGTGGCAGCCGGCGCAGGCGAAGGGTCGGTTGCCGCTGTGCTTGCGGCTGTGCGTGATGAGGTTGGAGCTCTGG
Source organism: Anguilla anguilla (assembly GCF_013347855.1). NCBI lineage: Eukaryota > Metazoa > Chordata > Actinopteri > Anguilliformes > Anguillidae > Anguilla > Anguilla anguilla. The sequence goes on along the minus strand of NC_049217.1, from coordinate 30,386,913 downwards.
CTGAAGGCCTTTCCGCACACCTGGCACACGTGGGGCTTCTCACCTGAAGCATCGGAGGGAAACGCGTCACACACGGCCCTCCCCCACAGACACTGTGTGAACGTAGGCTTGTGTGATCCCCCTTCAGTCTGCGGCTGGTTTAGCACTCGGAAACAAGCGCGCGTGTGCTGTGAGCGTGTGCTGTGAGCGTGTGCTGCGAGCGTGTGCTGTGAGCGTGCGCCGTGAGCGTGTGCTGTGAGCGTGTGCTGCGAGCGTGTGCTGTGAGCGTGTGCTGCGAGCGTGTGCTGCGAGCGCGTGCTGCGAGCGCGTGCTGCGAGTGCGTGCTGCGAGTGTGTGAGAACTGAATTTAAGTGACTTAAATTAATCACCTGGGTGGATCCTGTTGTCATAAGTAAGTGTAACTGATATTTTTGTTTCTGCCAGCGGATTGGATAATGGATGGAAGGACGGATGGACGTGTGTTTCTGTGGCACAGGCTCTCCGCGCGCTCACCTGTGTGTATGTAGGTGTGCTTCTTCATGTCGGATTTCTGGTGGAACCTCTTGCCGCAGTACGGGCAGGGGTACGGGCGGGTGTTGGAGTGGATCAGCAGGTGGGTGGAGAGGGTGGAGGAGCGCTTGAAGGTCTTTCCACACACTTTGCAGCCGAATCCGCGCTCCTGTAACACACACACACGCGTGTGGGGATCGTCATGCTATGCTTTACCACGTCACTGCAACATTCAATGTCCCACCCCCCCCCCCCCCCCCCCACACCCCTTTTGGTCCGACAGTCGACCTCGCTTTTTGTCCAGCAGCATTTACTGCACAAATTTTCACACTGAGATTCTTGAACATATTCCAGGGGAGTTTTTGAAAGTCAGATCGAGTCAATTAGAGTGCGGGTGACTAACAGTATTGCCTGACTCATTTAAAAAGTTATGGTGAGATAAACATGATAAACACCAAAAACATTAACATGAAGACTGATGGACCTCTATGAGCCTCACTCCTATCAAAGTATCTGTTAGTGCACCCTGACCATCGTTAATGGTTTTTTTGGAATGTTTTTTCAAAATTCTAAGCCAGTGTTCCAGAACTCCGCTGCTTTCGGTCACCGGCAGGGATTGTGACATCATCAGCACCAGAATGCTCGGTTAAGAACATTCTAATCGCGTATTTGTGACCTCACGCCTTTAAGGGCTAAAGGTGGTGTACAGGGGAAAAACGTGTCCTCGTAAACATTTGTTTCTGTGTGACCGCACACAGTGCAGGGAGAGCTGTCTGTTAACCGTACCATAATCCTGCAGTGCACACCCAGCTTTGGTCTGAACACGTACGATTGGTCGCTGTACGCAACCAATGGGAGGACAGGGAGCCTGCTCACATGTGACCCCTGCGAATGAGAGAAGGGATTGGACACTGATCATGAGGATAGTCACACGTGTGTGTGTGTGTGAGAGAGATAATAATAGCACTGCAGTACCCACCTCCTGACACCGGGGGCAGTCTGCGGAGGAACGCTTGAGACTGAGCTGACTGATCAGCTGCTGATTGCTGCTCTCTGTCGCCCCCTGTCTGTGGCTCAGGAAAGTGTGCAGCAGTTGCTCCAGCTCCCTCTCTCTCCCGGGGCTGCGTGGGCACAGGGCTGGGGGCCAGCGGGGCGTCGGCTGGGGCGGAGCTGGGGCGTGAGCCGGGCTGCCTGATGGGCAGAGGGTAGAGGGCACAGGCATATCCGTTATGTGCCCGTTATTTTCCCAGTTTGCGGGCGGCAGCGTCTCTGGAGGCTAGTCCTGGGGACGGGCACTGTCACTCCTCTCTTCTGCTGTACTTCAGTAAATGTCAGGCTGTATAAATGCATTTCATAGAAATGAAACATGTAGAAATAAACTTATTTCATTGGAAAATGCCACTCTGCGTAAGGGTGTCCAGTAGCTAAAGATGGAGGCAGTGTAGTATAATGGGCAAGGAGCTACTCTTGTAACCTAAGGGTCACAGGTTCGATTCCTGGGTAGGACACTGCTGTTGTACCCTTGAGCAAGGTACATAAACTGCATTGCTTCAGTATATATCCAGTTGTTATAAATGCAATGTAAAAACTTGTGTAAGTCACTCTGGATAAGAGGGTCTGCTAAATGCCTGTAATGTAATGTGTCCAGTAGCAAAGGTGCTTAAATAAATGACAGTGCTGCTGATCCATAGAGCAGTCCCTTTGCAGCTGCTGATCGATTTCACTGTATATGGTGCCCAGCTAAAGATCTGAAGCACTGCGGCCTCTCAGGCTGATCTGCGTGTGTCCGTCTGAGGTCAGACGTGTGTGTGTGTGTGTGTGTGTGTGTGTGTGTGTGTCCGTGTGAGGTCAGACGTGTGTGTGTGCGCGTCTGAGGTTGGATGTGTGTGTGTGTGTGTGTGTGTGTGTGTGTGTGCGTGCGCGCGTGTGTCTGAGGTCGGACGTGTTGTAGGTGAGGTGCGCTGGGGGTGTGGGTGTGTACCTGGGGGCCAGCACAGGTTAATGTACTGGGTGCTGTAGGGAGAGGGCAGCATGGGGTTCAACCGCGCTGTGGATGGGGCCACTGCTGTCCCGGTAACCGCTGTCCCAGTAACTGCTGCCTCGGCAACCGCTGTCCCAGTAACTGCTGCCTCGGCAACCGCTGTCCCGGTAACCCCTTTGGTCGGGTAGGTGGGGTTGACCACTTTAGGGGCGGGGCTTCCGGGAGACTGCGGCTCTGGTGGCAGGAAGCGCCCCTGCGATTGGGTGGAGCCACGGACACCGCTGTCCTCTGCAGGCCGTGGTATGTGGGCCCCGCCCCTTCTACTCCTGACCAGGAAGGAGCGAGGCATGCTGGGAGAAGGGCCCTGGAATAGTAGGAGAACGCTGCTTAGGCTGAATAAATATGCAAAACACCAGCACTGCTTACATCTAATGACCCGGATCAACAACACACAAATGCTACACCAGCCAGAGTGCAATATCACCAACAAAACTTAGATTTATTCAATCTGATTCATCATTCAAGCAAACCATCCTCTCTTGGGATGGAAAAAAAATACCAAGTAACTTGTTACTCTAATTAATGCTATAATAAGTAAGGCTTCTTCAAAACTGTAATTGTCAATGGCAATATATTGTTTTTGAATTTACAGAAGATTGGTACAGTTTAAATTGAGACGTTCATTATGAGCGTACTACACACATTGTATACAAACAGCTATTTACAAAAATGGTATAAAGTGCATGCATTCACAGAAATTACTACAAACAAAATTGACTCATAAACAGGAATAAATAGATTTTTTAAAAAAGATTTAAAACTGAAGGAAACCAGACTCAAATAATAATTTGTGTATTCCATCAGAAAAAACAATTATGATGTAAATGAAGCATAGTCTTGCTTCTGTATCTGTCTCCATTTCATTGTAGAAAAATACAGCAGGATTCATTTTAAAACGAGTCTGTCACATCATATACAGCGGAAGCCAAACATGCTTACAACTTCATGTGGCTGTACATACATACTGAATGTAACCTTTCAGAAAATATTAGGATTGGCAAGTTAATTTCCTAACGTTTGTCCTGAGTGTGTAAAGTGTGTAATGTGGTCAAATATCAGAACCCATTCTGCTCTTATCTTATGCAACCCAGCCTAGGTGTTGTCATATTTTTGTATTTTCTGTAAGATTTTGTGTTTTTTTTTTTTTCTTTTAGGATATTCCAGACGTTTGAAACAAAATGATTCCTTTCACAAACTGAACCTATGCCTGTACCCTTTAAAGGTCAGCTGATGTCACGACCCTTAACCCACAAGCAGATAGATATTTGTCAGTGCATACCCGCTCTGGTCTGCACGAGATGTCTCGTGCACGCTGATATATATTTTTGTGTTTCTCAACATGGTGAGCCCACCCGACATGATTCGGATCCCTTCGTCTAAGAAAACGGTGAACTGTAAGTACTGTGTGCGATGTTTTTTTTTTTTTTCTGCACAGCTGCAGTAAAGACCGTTTCAACATCGGAGCGCACCTGTAGATAACACGCCTTTTGGTTAAAGAGTATGAACGCTGGGAGGGATTTTCGTCTGCGCGCACAAACCCGCAAAGCCAACGAGCGCCAATCCAAAAACTCTTTAAAGTCTAGACTCGTTTGTATTGTCGAAATTAACTAAAACGCTTATAAATCCAGGTACGGTGGCGTTCAGTATTATGGCGAAAGTGTCCAGCAATTAAAAATCCCGCTTCAAATTCTGTCGTATCCTGCGCTGGTCTTTAATTTTCTTTTATGCCTATCCATATGCGTGCGTCCAGTTAAATTAAACCGCCTTTATAAAGCGCTGTCTCCTCTGTTAGATAGTTACTCCTAGTATAGCTATGGTAAAACTTGTGGGATGTAGCTACGATGTTTCAGTCTGTGTGAACAGTGGGTGACCTCGGTCACTGCGCGAGATTCACTTCCACCCCCTCCCCCCCTCTTGCGCGTCACCCACCCCGAGGCTACCTCGAAACTATCGCTATCCCAACACACCCCACCCCAAACCGCTATAGAATAGGCTTAATCAAAACCCCTGATTAAACTGTGCTTTACATGCCAAATGCCAAGCAGGGCAGAGACCTTTGCAGGCGCAGGTGCGTGCTCGAAGTGAGAAAAGAGCACACCAGCCGAGTCTCCCTCCCCTGCACGCGCCTGCCAGTGCCAAATACAAAATATTGTATTGTACCTATAATTATAGGTACAATTCTATTTGATTAGGAAATTATTGATTAAAAAAAAATACTTTTGTTTTCTCATTGATTTAAATGTAATTTATTCTCACTGTCAACTTCGAATACAATTCACATCATTTCACACATGCGTATATTTTGTTCAGCCGAGTGCCGTATACAGTTCCTTCTATATCGTTTAAAAAGCTGAATTGATCATCAACAAAAGCGTTGAAAATATTTACTTTGTAACAAATGATGATGATGATGCCACATTGCAATAACAGTATGTTTTTCAATTTTATGTACATATATAAAATTTATAAAGCAACTTTGTCAATGGAGCCAATATTTGTGATTATAATCATAATAATAATAATAATAATAATAATAATATGTTTTGTGCCTCTGTCTGAATATTAGTATAAGGTCTATAATATAGAAGTCTACTGTTTCTCAACAATCTAATGCAATCTTAACGGACACGGGCGGTGCGTCAAAGAAACCGCTGTTCTTAAATTGTAGAGAATTGCATCAAACGCCTTCACTCACCACTTAAATGGAAAAGTTAAAACAAGAAATCAGTTTTCGCGGCTTTTCGGTGTTATGGTGCGCTCATGCCAGACATCTCCAGGTCAATTGCTGAGATAAAAAAAAGAAAAAAGTTGTTTAGTTAAATTCTACCAGAACTAACCAGTGGGATTTTATTGCTAATGGTAGGCTATTTATTCCTTTATTTAAAATGCCATGAAACAAATGATCAGCACTACTTGGAATATAAAATATTAACATTCTAAATATAAATGTGTAAATGAAGTTACTGATTACCAAAGGTCAGTACTTACCTAGTAATGCTAGTTATTACTGTGACGAAGACATCAAATGCCCATGGAAATCTAAAGTACAACCAACTTGTTGAGCCAAAAAGAACAGTGTATTTTAGCTATCTTGATCATTGAGTTATGATGCTTCCCAAAAAAAACAAACAAAAAAAAAACTTTAATACAACTTTCTGATGAGCTGTTTCTAAATTTCAGCGCATAATTCTAATTTGTTTAAAACTGAAACATTCACGGCAAGTCGCGGAGTTGTCGAGAGGTCGCCTGGGCACGGGACAAAGTGTGAGCAACGTTGAACCTGGAAGAGCGCGCGCGCTACACCTTTCAAGCGCTCGGCTGTTCAGACCATATACATGTACATATATACGACCGCAACCAGCTTCCTTTCCACGAAACCCAATCCAGCTGCGCGTGAAACATGGGCGTTGGCACTGGAAGAGGTATAATTTCTTTTAATGAGACGTATTAATAACTACAGATTGTAACATGCAGACGGAACAGCATTGTGTTATGGTAGGCTTCTGATCACCGTTAGACTATGCGTAATACTGAATGTCTATTGCTATCCATTCTATTAATGGTTATAGTTAAGCACCTAACCCATAAGAAAAGTAACACCTCTTAGGGCTAAATTTTAGCACTGCTTTCAAGTTAAAAATCGATCACCGTCTTACTGCTTACGTGCCTTGTGTGCGCTTATAAAACACGCTGACTTTGTAAATTGCACTAGATGGGAGCAATCGACTAGTAATAATATATACATTAAGGTGAAATTGGACCGATTACAACCGATTGTATAATTTTACTATTCTGTTCTCAGATTCTAAAGTTTTGAGAGACCACGTTTATCTATAATTTCCATGTTTCCCTGTCAACAGAAGGCATAGAGCCCTTTGCCCTTTTGATATGTATTAACAACTATACTGTACTATCAATAATACAATTATTGTATTATTGTATATAGATTTATATTTTAATTCTCACACGTGGAAAATAATCTACTCTATTAAAAGGAACCAAGCAAAATTAGCACTTCCCTGAAAATGGGAATTTTAAAAACAGTCTAAAATATTCACCTCCCGGTTTTCAGTACTATTGCACCTGTTTTAACAGGAACACTCTACTGGATTGTCTACTGTAGTGTTTTATTACTTTAAAACATTCTAAGTGGGCTTTTTAACCAGACCTCCACAGGGGTGTGCTTCCCACTCTCAACCAGGCAAGTCCACCACTTCCTTAGTCACCTAATAGTGGAAACTGGTACCTTTTAGTTTTTGTTTTATTTATTATTTGTGTGTTTGTAGCCATCTTCTCAGTTGTGAAGGTAGAGAACCATTTGCTTGGTTTCTACCAAGAATTCTTTGCCTTTCCCGGTGGCGATGGATGACACAGGATTTTTCGTGAGTCATATGCTCATTTTTACCCAGAAAGCCACGGGAGGCAACATTACAGCTCCCTTATATGTAATCTTATTTAAAATAATTAACTAAATATGTTATTTGGGGGCAAAATATTACTTGCTGAACAAAGTGTTTTTACTCTGAGTGACAGTAGCATAATAGTAGTAGCATTAGTATAAAATCATACAACTGCAATGCTTTTTGAGTGCACTATATGGCTCATTGTGTATATTGTTTGTTTTATGCAGCCTTTGCTCTTATTCATTAAGAATGTGAACAGTTTTCAGATTTTTCTTGGTGTTGTGCTGCTAAATAACCTACCAAACAGCTACAGCACCATGTATGCCAGATCTCTCAAGCTGTCAGTGTTCTAACCAAGCACTTGGATATTCAGCATCAATATAAAAGTTTTCCGTTGTTCCAAGTTCCTTGTTTCACTTCGTAATTACTGATTTTGTAATCGCGTATTTCTTAGATGCAGCAGTACGGGTTTTTAAGGGCGAAGAACCTTTCAGGGATTACTTCAGGTAGCAAGGAGCCCCCTGCCCCCCGTGCCCTCGTCTGAGGAGCCAAAATGAAGTGCAAGGGTGTCGAAATGAGTGGGACGGGGTTTAGTCATTTAGAGTAAGCATGAGCATTCCCTCTACAAACCACTCCCTCATTGCCCATCTTCTGCCGTGGTCTGAAGACCCATCTCTTCAGACTATACCTGGACTGACTAACTATCGCCATTCTGCGGATCATTTCTATTACTTAAATTCCCCCCCTTTCATGCTACACATGTACCATCCAGCACTTTTATTGTAGTTCATATCATTATCTTGATGTTGCAGTTTGGTATGCCTCCTAGTTTGAGTCAGCATAGGTTAGGTCAGAGTAATGTTCACTGTGTGAACTGGACTTAATGTGTTCATGGTTATGAATAACTGTTACAAAAAGAGTATTGTACCTGTGTTATTGGACCTGTATTGTGTAGTTGTTCCACTGACCTTCGGTATGCACTTATTGTACGTTGCTCTGGATAAAAGCGTCTGCCAAATAAATCTAATGCAACGCATGAGAGAAGTGAAAGTGAGCAAATCGCACGATAGCTCTGCATGTTGCTTCAACCCAAAGCAGCAATATGGCTGATGCGAAATAGGGAGGTGCGGGCAGAGAGAGATGTTGGATGGAAAGAGAGAGATGTTGGATGGAAAGAGTGTGATGTACACAGAGAGAGAGAGAGAGAGAGAGACGATACAGGAAAAGAGAGTGTGGTGGGTCGAGAGCGATAGATGAGTAAGCTAGTTGGAGAGAAACCGTAGACGGAATGCATGCTAAACACAGTGTGGTACTGAGAAAGTGGTGGTGGAAGGTTTTTGGTGGGTGAGTTGACCACATTTGAATCAGTGATTTTTTTTTTTTTTTGGTTTGTAAGAGAAGGTCTCATGCTAAGGGTTGACACACATTGCACATACAACTCTGTCTCAGATCTGCACAAATACCTCTTAACACAGTCTCGTTCCAGAACACTGAATTGACACAATCTCATACCGGAAGACTGAATTAACACAATCTCATACCGGAAGACTGAATTAACACAATCTCATTCCGGAACACTGAATTAACACAATCTCATTCCGGAACACTGACACGCTGCAGTCTGGTGTCCAGTTGCGTCGCCTCCGTTACCGCACAAGCACGACTCCGTAACCATGCGCGACGTTCTGTTACAGCACAGTCACATACCTGCACGCAAACCACACGACGACAACGACACAGCCGCACAGACGCGTGCACACACCCGATGAAATCCTGAGAAAAGGATGCCGTTTCTGAGAGTTCTGTGTAAATGTTTATTTTCTCATCCTTATCTTGATGTATGAAACACTGAAATGCTTTGTATTACAATCGTCACCATTATCATCATCGTCGTCAACGTCATCTTAATTATTATCATTGCTAAACTTCAGACAGTTTGGTTATCTAATGGATGCCAAATGGCTAGGATTGGGGCAATCAATGTTAATGTCAATGGCAGTTACTGTAATAAGAACAATACTGATATTTAAATTGCTTGCTTCCATTGTGACATCATAACC